>NC_057799.1:57879169-58179169 GCF_018294505.1 Triticum aestivum
TCATCCATTTTCTTATTTTTAAATGGTAATACCAATGTCAGTAATTCGTTCGTTCTTAAGAAACTTCAATTTTCTGTGAAAATTCCACCATTATAGCCTTACTCTCGCGTATTATAAATATACGCAATTTGCGTGTAAATTGTGTACAAATTGTGTCATTATTTATTTTATTTTCTTTATTTTTAAATGATAAACCAATGACTTAATTCATTCTTTCTTAGAAATTTTCATTATTTTGATTTTATTTTTGTTGCAAATTCATTCCTTCTTAGATAACTTATTTTTTGTAAAAATTTCACTATTATATTGTTATTCTTTCATATTATAAAATCACAATTTCTCTGTACATTATGTGCAAATTTTGTCATTATTTTGTTTAAGGTGACACCACCATAATTATTAGAATTTTAGGCAACGGACGACTACATTGCTGCATGATTAGTGTGCATGAATGTAGATCAACTGAAACAATTTTACGGTCAGTCGACTAGTGCAAATTCCTGTAGTCGGTCCGTATTTCAATTTGGGCATGTGTGTAGCGTTCGTCACCAAGGTCCTGGTAATCCACCATGCTTTTTACGGGATACTCCCATATGCATGTTTTTATTTTGAGAAATTCCCATATGCATGTACTACACTGGTTTTCTTTGAAACTATACATGTACATTGCTTTTTTTTGCGGGAAATACATGTACATTACTTGTTGGGCCATTAATTTTTTTATGTTGCTACGTTCGTCCCAATTTATTCAGACAGCCATGCATGTGTCTGATAACATGTGTGTGTGTGTGTGATGGAAACAGATTTTTTTTTTTGAGGGATGTGTGATGGAAACAGATGGCTGAGAAGGCACAGGGTGACGGAAGAAGTGTATGGATGTGCAGGCCATCGTCGGGACTTGGCCCAGGTTTCCGAGAACGAAAAGTGTGGTGCAAGTGCGTCGAGGGCAGGCTCAATCGACTGAAACAACTTTGGGTCAGTCGACTGACCCAAATTATGTTTTCAGTTGATTGATCTGTAGCCGGTCCCGTCTAGAAAGGCTCGAACCAGACTAGTGAAATTGTCCATTCTACTACTCAGCTAAGCTCACTTCCTTGAGTACCTTCGATCGAGCCATACTACTCAGAAGCAAGTACCCACGTATATACACAACCAACGAGCATTCCCATGGCAAGGTAAGGCAAGCCCTCAAAATATGGGAACTGGGATGCAGAGCGCCGTCAAAGGTCCCAGAGCCCAAAAGCCATAACCAACACCCACTCACGCCACGAACAAGCGAAGAGCAGCAAATGGCGTCATCCTTCCTTCCCTTCCCTCCCGCTGGTCACAGAACCAAGTAGCAGCCGTTCTTCATGTACACCGCGAAGCTGCACCGGAGGCTCTCCAGCATCTCGACGACGGATTCCCGCTTCGACCCGCTGAAGTGCTTGACGGCGTCCTCCAGCGAAACCTGCAGTGGTTTGAGAATGCTCAGCACAAGTAAGGTTCTGGACTTGTGGTCAAAGAATCTTCGGAGGGGAATGGAATGGCTTGGCTTACCCCGTTGCGGCTTGCGGCCAGCTCAAGTATAGCGTCCTCGGTCGCAACATTTGCGGTGGTAGGTTCGGTCCCTTGCTCCTCTATCTTTTGCAGCTTCTTTACTGGCTCGTCGGCAGAGAGCAGAGTTCCGTCCGTCTGGGATCTCTTTGTCGCAGCGCTTGAATCACAGGCGCCTGATATGATGACGGGGTCTCCTGGATCGCCCTTCTCCAGAGCTTCGCTGCCATGGGAACAGGGTTTTGCCGACTCGGCTGTTTGGGCAGGAGACCCGTCAGTAGGAGCGTTGCCAAAAGTCTTCTCTAACACCCCAAGATCGTCAGCTGCGAAGAATATCTTGATCATTTCGTATGTTATCTGCAGTTGCCATGCAGCAGATTAGTCATTCCCTAATGGTTTGGATGAACATACAATGAGCTCGGAAGTGGTTCCTACGTTTGCTGAAGCTATGATCTACTTAATCACACACAGAAATGGCATAATGAATAATGGAAGAATTACATTTTCTGGAAGCTCTTCTTTTATTGGCTTCAACCTCTCACGTGATCCAACCTTTGCAATGGCAAGACGGATCTGTGAGGCTATCTCAGGGGTCAGTCCTGTCTCCTCGAAAAACCTATTCCAGTTCATCTCACATCCATCCCGAGCAGCATCAAGTATGTATGAAATAACCGTCTGCTCTTTTATCGGCACTGCTCTGCGAAAATGCTAGAATGCACTACCATGTCAAGCTGTGAACTTCAGTTTAAGGTCAGTAGGAAACAAAAACGAAAACTAACTCACTGCAATTTTCTTGAACGAGTACTCCTGTTTCTGCCACAGTTCCCATGAAGTAAATTTGGCATCACCCAAGTTTCTTGGAAGACTGTTGTTTACAGGTTTTGGAACTGACATCATATCCTCTACTCCTGATGAATCATCCAATGAAAGATTCAACTGTTTTGAGAATTGTGCGATATTTTGGACAAAAGTGCCACTGTAGCGCGAGATGAAGTGCTGGAAACAAAAGGTCAGATGTTATGTGAGTAGAAGAGGGAAAAAAAATATGATAGCGCTTTCTTGCATAGTCTTTGTTACGGCATAACATTTGCGAAGTATCATTACTAAGAGATACCTGGTTTACACCATCAATATTGGCCAGTCTAGCTCCAGTAGAAGGCCTAATCTTTGCAAAGTGTCTTAGGGTCTGATCACCGCATATAGCATATCTGAAACAATGGGATTGGAGAGATTCAATTCAATGACTGTTCCAATACCTAAATAGCATACAGCCCAAAAAATGCCACTTGAGATCCAAAATTTAACTCACGGAGCAGTTCCAATATCCTGAGCAAGCTTCATCCTGACGTTCAACAGCATTTGGTAGAGTTTCAATTCCTCCTGAAAGAAAAAACAACACCACAAACAAAATCTCAAATCAAATGTACAAAGGAAGAAAACAGGATTGTGCGAATGAAAAATGCACAAGGCCTAAGTCATTTAATGAGTAAATCCGATCAGGTCTACCTCAGATATCTTTTCAGATTCTGCGGTGGTTGAAGGATTTAAGCCCCCTTCTTTATTCTGCAAACTACCCTGCTCCTCTTGCCCAATCATCTCTGCAGTCAGCTGCAAAACCAGTGGCGTTCCACCATCGGAGAGAAACTTGACCCCTTTTGGACTAACACTGAAGATGGAGATGCAGAGTTACTATGATGATTACTTAAAGTCACCACGATGGAGAAGTACCAGCGAAAAAGAATTCAGAGCATCACTAGGACAAAAAGACAAAATAAATACTCAACAAAGCACCTGACCAATCTAAATCCATCACTGACAGTCTCCTTTAAGTAACCTGCACAGAAATAACAAGAAAAATGAAATAAATAAGGTCACCAATAATAATGATGCCAGAAATGCTTTGTACTGGCAGCTGATGAATGGTGTTTGCTCAGTGTATCCAACAACAAAGTAAATATTATACCACTTCCAAGTGTAAAATGTCTAGTTGAGATGTTTGTGCATGATAATAAGCTAATAAGCCCATAAGAAATTTGTGGTATTTTACTATTACACATTTAACACCAAGTCAAACATCGTGAAAACTGCAGCATCTCCAAAGAAATTTCATGAGTTTACTTTCAGTGAGGCTTAGGGCCAACCAAAACTGTGATATTATAGGAAGCCCTTCAAAACCATTCTCTTGTTAGGGGGGAGAGGGGGGGGGGGGGGGGGGGGCAAGAAAATGAAACACAGTTGCGAGATTGTAAATAACATTCTCCAAGCTGTATCTACAACAAGACACAACCTTATTACGTTTCTCGAAGAAAACAAGCACGAGATAAAAGTCCACAAGAGCAGGTACTTTTTGTGGAATGCCTTGCTTTAGCCAAGAAGTGAATAATTGGTTGAGTATACAGACTTCATAACAGTACCATGTGCCATAAGTAGACTGCCAAGTGCTTTCCACCAGTTTGGCGGATAGTCTTTTCCCATCGCATGCATTGGAAGTTTATCGTAGTTCTTCTCCACTATCTTTTTGACCTACAAAAATGCGAAAGCACTTGTTATACAACATCTTTCTTTTAAGAAATGTGGACAATGTCCAAGGTACAAAAAAAATATACTGCTCTGTGCAGTTTAGGTGCAACACTTTGCGAACATGTACAACAATACACACTCCAAAACTGTTCAGCAAAGATATGTTTCAAATCCCTTTAAATGTTTACTATCAATAATAATGCCACATATGGTTGCTCCCAACCATCAGCGCATAGACGATCTCCAATCAAGTGAAACTAGCCAATGTATGTGATAAACTAAGGAACATCGCAAACATCAATGATACAAAAACTTACTCGTGATCCACGGAGAACATCAACTGGCATGTTAAGGCCCCAGCGTCCCCCGCACGACTTGACACAGGACAGCAATAAGAAAGATTCTTTTGACAAATCCCTCTCATTTTTTGTCCCTGTGCAATTATCGCAGTTACCTGAGGATTAAGTGGCATGTCGTAAAATCAATGTCACAGTTGAGACAAGACTTGATGTAGCATGTGTCTATATAGCGAAGAATATGCGGGTATTGGTACGGCAATACAACATTTTCCTTACACAAAGTACAGGGATACTGCGAGTATATATGTAATTACAAGAAGAAAAATAAAACATGCATAGCAGCTGACAGACAGTGCGTTTGGTGGAAGGAGCTTTCTAGGTTTTGCAGTGACTAGGGCCTGTGATGGGTTCTAGTTGAAGATGTTTGGCTTTGGGAATACATAAGGACAGTGGCGGAGCTAGCAGAGAACGGCAGGGGGGGCAGAGCAGAAAATATGATTGTTTGGGGAGGGGGGGGAGGGGGGGACAGCGCCCCAGAAATGCACATAGCTCCGCCATTGCATAAGGATACTGTGTCTGGTAGTTTGTAACCTTCATAAAATATTACTCCCTCAGCCCCTCCATTTCCAAATTAATTGATGTGCTAGTTTTGTACCAAGTCAAACTTCTCTATATTTGACAAAGTCCATAGCAAATATGCTAATATCTAAACATAAAAAAATATTTTATGATGAATCTAATTACACTAATTGGCTGTTGTAGATGTTGATATATTTTTCTAGACTTGGTAGAACTTGATGAAGTTTGATTAGGACAAAGCTAGATCTTCAATTAACTTGGAATGGAGGGAGTAGTGACTACAAAAAGGAAAATTGATTGGCTCCTCTTCAAATGGGCAATATTTGCAGATGAGTCCAAACTAATTCTTAAAATATAAACATACCACAGTCAGTGTAACGCTCTTCACCAAAGTACTGCAGCAGGGATTTTCTGCGGCATGTAGCAAGGAGGCAATATTTCTGTGCTGCCATGAAGGAATCCATGATGGCATTCTTTTGAGTTGCCTGTAGATGAGTAAGAACTATACACCATGAGATAATGTAATAGGTAAACAGTCAAGGGAATGAAACTGCAGCCGTGTATGTTTATCACTTAAGTGTGACATGAAATCCTGATTGTGTGCTCAATATTTACATACATTTGTTGCTTCAGAACAATAGAAGTCAGCTTTTGCAAAATCACTTCTTTGGTAATATAGCCAGCACACTGAAGGCAGTCCATCTCTTCCACAACGCCCACTTTCCTGGTAGTACGATTCTAGGCTCTTAGGACATCCATAGTGTATTACACATCTAACATCTGGCTTATCAATTCCCATTCCAAATGCAATAGTTGCCACCATCACAAGTACTTCATCTCTAACAAATGATCTGCAAAGGGGAACCATAATTTATCATCAAAATCACTATGTTGTGAAGCCAACATTTGTAAAAAGCTGTATGAGAACTCACTACACTTAATTCCTTATATCTGTTTTGTTTTCTCATTTAATTACTTGCAACATCTAAAGTGTTACTAACAGAACATTATCTTGGCAATGCTTTGTAGTGTCAGATCAGATCATAACCCTCTTGAGTTGTGAATCATAAGAGGTATAAAATGGCTTGATTAAGCATATTTAACTAGACAACAAAAACATTTGGCAAATCATTCTTTACATGAAGTGTTTAAATGAACTCAGAATGGTAATCTGAGCATTCAACAATTCAACCTACTTAAAGAATTTAGTTTGTCCAAAATAAATTGAGAAGGAAAGAAGAGACGATGAACAGCCAAACAAAAACGTTGGCATGTGCATAAATGGCAGACCTATGGGATTCTTCTCTAGCTTTGCTACCCATTTTACCATGGTAAATGTTAGCTTTGATTCCCGCAGCGATCATTGCTTCATGTACCTGACAGAGAAAAGTCACATTTAATACATTAACTAGCTAAATACATGTGTGTAATTTGAAGGCATGTGCATTTCTATAGAAGCATTTTCTTTATTGCATGAGTTGTTTAAACACTCCTATAATTAGTCCCAAACTTTGTGCAAATGAAAAAAAATATCTCGAAATATACATCAATCAAACCAACTAATCAAAAGATCATGATATCTGTCTACTACATAGAATGTAAGATAATTACTGTAATTAATCTTTTTACCAACTTAATAGCTAATTTGTGAGGGTCAATGGACCGACACCAACCCAGATCGTTATAAGTGTAAAAGATAAAGATACATCAACCCTAGCATAATCTAATAGGCACAAGGTATATGTTAAAAGCAGTTTCTACGATCAAAACTGGAGCCCAGAAATTCCCATATTACTCCAAAAAATGTATATAAACTTATAATTGCCTATCCTTCAGGATACATTACCTATAGAACATACCTAAATGTGTGTACCCAACAAAAAATTGACTACTCTCCAAAATCTGTTACATTGGTCAGAACAAGAAAATGCCTGATACTATCAATGATCAACAGACAAGTATCCCATACTAATTTCAAGCTTATTATTTTTCTCTAAAGAAAGTCTTACTGATCCAGCATGAACTTAATATTAAAACCACACAGCTCCCACTTACAAGCAGCCAAAACCCTGGGTGCTTGTATACCAGTTGCCTCAAAATATAGAAGAATGAAAATATACAACGCTGGAAAATAGAAACCTGTTCAGTGTCCCGGATGGTGGTACAGTAAATAATTGTTGAGCCACCAACAGTGCAGTTCTTTGAGACATCTTGCACAAGTTCACTGATAAAGGACATAGATCGGTTGCATGATTTCACACCATAGAAAAGGTTCGGACGATCAAATGATCCGATTGCAACGTGAGGATTGCTCAGGTTCAAGGAATTGGCAATATCTCCACGGACCCTACAAAATCAAATTGAAAGTTACCACGAATTTGGTACAAATAGAAAAGGGATATAGACACTCTGGGAAAATAAATAAAACAAGTAAGCAATCATCATAGTGAGCAAAAAATATTTATGGTAATAACATGCAAGTAGCTATAACAAGCAGAGGAAAGACATTACTATTGGATATCAACAAAAGCAGGATAAACAGGTAAAAACAACTGATAGTGAAACATCTATACCTTTCTGTGGCTGTCGCAGTTAGAGCAACAAAGGGAACACCCAAAAGGTGCTCACGCAATAAATGCAGCTGCTTGTACTCCGGCCTGCATACAACAGAGAGAATTACAATCAGTAATAAGAGAGAATTGCAATGAAGAAAAGAAGATATAAATAATAAGTAATAGACTAACTGGTCACTAAGTTTGATTGCAGAATTTAAGTGTGAGAGAAACCGAGCGAGAATTGATAGGTGATATGAACTGACAGCTTTTACATTTGACATCAGCACACACAGAATTTTTGAAATATATGCATAAGACATATCAAAAATTTAGATGAAAGTAATTATCAGCTCTTTTGCTGAAGAAGTAATTCACACGATAGAAGAACAAATGACCTGAAATCATGACCCCATTCCGATATGCAATGTGCTTCATCAATGGCGAACAAGCAGATTCCGGAAGCCTGCAAGTTACTCCAGAACCTGGATAGAAGATTGAAAACGGTATATCAACAGACCCACCAACATATTATTAGATTCTACAAGGGACCAAAGAAGACACAGGAGCAGTAATTTGCAGTTTTGTACGTGTGCGCCTTCCAGTTCAGCCAAACAATTGACAATTATAGTTTTGTAAGTGCTGCAAACTATAAACAATAATGACCATAATCTGCTTTTATATCACAGGATTTTCACCTTGAAGGAAGTGCAATAGCTTTCTCAGGGGTCATGTACAGAACATCATACATGCCTTTTTCAGCCTCACTGCTAACAGAGCTATTCATTTGGGTGCTGCCAAGATACTCGGATCTCACACCATGTTGTTTTAAACTCATGACCTGTTTGAAGTAAATGAAACCCACAATAAAAGCTTTCATGTCAAAGCAAACCCACAATGAGGAAAGAGCCAAAAATGTTATACTGTATCTAACAATCATACCTGATCTTGCATCAGTGACAGAAGAGGGCTGACAACAACAGCTGTCTTCTTTGCAACCAGTGGAGGGATTTGATAGCTGCCATGAAAAGAATTACCGTGAGAAAATTAAGTTTCCAACATACAAGGGGAAGTAATAACATCAAAATTTTAACAGATGCATATTTCTTTCACTTCCGATGGCCTGCAAATGTTTAACCCATTTTCAGGTCCTTAACTAAAAAAAATCAGAAACTTCAATAATTTTTCTTTGACACGATGACAAACGCACTGCCCAGTTTCAAGAAAGAACCACCCTCACCCATTTCAAAAAAAAAAGGTCAATAAACGATTGTGCCAATAGTAACATCCACTATACATCTATGTATAAACAAACAAAAATCTTCCCAAGCAGTTCCCTGTTGGGTGCATACAATCGACAAGCTAGCAGTCGCATAACAGAGATGAGATGCTTATACATGACTGCCCGTTTATCAAAGTAATAAAAATGTCACAAAAATGTGAAACAATAGCACATACTCCCTCCGTTCCAAAATAGATGACTCAACT
Source organism: Triticum aestivum (assembly GCF_018294505.1). NCBI lineage: Eukaryota > Viridiplantae > Streptophyta > Magnoliopsida > Poales > Poaceae > Triticum > Triticum aestivum. The sequence goes on from NC_057799.1 coordinate 57,888,144, forward strand.
TTATACTAACTTTAGTACAAAGTTGGGTCTAAAGTTAGTACAAAGTTGGGTCATCTATTTTGGAACGGAGGGAGTACTTCGCAATCTCTGACCATCAACCAATTCCACTGGCACAAAATATAACATTTTCTAATCATGCTCTGTAAACCTCTCTTAGCCTCACTGATCCGATGACAAGTTGGAATACTAGATGAGTTTGGATACTCCGTTGAAGATGATTCAACCACTTTATAGCTTACAGGTTCCCAACATTTACCACCAAAATGACGACATTTTTCTCCCAAAAACAGTAATGCAGATCAGACTCTCCAAAACAATTTTTAGCAATCCAACCAGCGGAATCGCTGGAGCGCAAAGCAGAGCAGTGCCAAGAGATACAGCGCAACTAATTTATCACCCACCAAATGCGGCGCCCAAACCTAGATTCAGCCACTACAGTGCTCAACCTGCAGATCCACCGACCTCCGCACACCAAACAAAAAAAAGAAACAGCACCTAGCGCCATCCTCCACAACCGCAACCAAGCAAAATGGAGCGCGCGAGCAGGCGCGGGGTTTGTTCACTTACCACATGGACTTGCCGCTGCCGGTGGCCATGACGACCAGGCAGTCCCGCCCTTGCATGATCGTATCCACGATCTCCCGCTGGTACGGCCGGAACCCCGTGTACCCGAAGTACCTCTGCGGCCAGAAAAAAAAGCCCCGGATTAGAATGGCGCGCCTCGGTGCCTAGGGTTTAGGCGCCGGCGCCGGCTAGGGTTTAGGGGGGAGCGGGCGGGGAGGGTACCTTCAGGGCCGCCTCCATTGCGGCGCCGGAGCGTCGGGCTCCGCGGGGGGAGATTGAGCCGGACGGCTGCGGTAGGTTGGATTGGGGAAGGAAGGGGGCGGGGCGAGGGGATTGGAATGGAACGGACGGGTGGTGGTGGGCGGCGAGGTGAGGGGGTTTGGGGGAAGGGGTTTTGGTTTGCGGCGCTCTTTTATCTGCGTTCCCGCCAATTCGCCTCTTTTTTTTTTCCTCTCGTGGACTTTTAGCGGGCCTGGTGTGGCCGCTCTCGGCGAAAGTATGCATGGTCATGTAGCACATGGAGTTGTCTCAAAAAAAAAATGTAGCACATGGAGTAACCCTAAAAAAAACGTAGCACATGGAGTTGGGCGCCCCTATGTCTTTATCTTTACCTCTTTATTTTATCTTTACCTACTAATAAAGCACCTATTGCTTCTGGTGGTACGTCATTTAATTTACCTTATAAGTTGACAAAAATTACCCACCAATGCCATCCGTAAGTTATAAAACGATTCGGGTTTACCAAATTCGCCGCCCCGCTCAGTTCTTTACAAAGATGATGCTGCATATATATTAAACGCATAGAGACAACGCAGTGGCTAGAGCCTCTCTATTCTACCTAGGACACCCGGGTTTGATCCCCCAGTGTCGCATATTTTCCCCACTTTTTTCGTCTCTATTCTACCTAGGACACCCGGGTTCGATCCCCCGGTGTCGCATATTTCCCCCACTTTTTTCGTCTCTATTCTACCTAGGACACCCGGGTTCGATCCCCCGGTGTCGCATATTTCCCCCACTTTTTTGTCACCCACCTCCCCTACCCACCCAGTGCGCGTTAAGTGGGCCGGCCCGCAGGGCGTGAAGCCTCTTTTTTTTTGCATTTCGTCTTTTGGTTTTTTCTTTTTTTTTTGTTTTTTACTTCTTTAAATTAATTTGAGATTTCAAAATTTCAACGCATTGCGAATTTTTTAAAAAATGTTCGAGAAATCATAAAATGTTTGTGATTTCAAAAATGTGTGGGAAATCATAAATTTTTTGCAGTTTCAAAAATATTATTGATTTTCAAAAGTGTTTGCAAATTATAAAAAATCACAATTTGGAAAAAAAATGTCAGGAAATAAAACCATGTACATGATTTTGAAAAAATAATCATGTATTCAAAACAAATTTGTGAATCTGACAAAAATGTCCATGAAATTTTAGAATATTGAAAAAAACGCAAAAAATTGCAAGTTTGTGGTCGATGAGATTTACTTTTGAAGTGTGTCGTGCAGTGGCAAGCTCATTGCCTTGGGATTTACCATGTCGACTATATTGCGATCACGTGGACATCGCATCCATCATCAACGAGGGTGGGAAGAAAGATAAGTGGCAACATGACGAGTCACTGTGTCAAAATAGAGGACACTCATATGTCAAGGTATTGAGTCATACTTATTTGGCTAGAGTGTAATTTTTTATCCCCAGGTTCTGCAGATTTTTCCCCTCTTTTTGTGATGCACCTTCCTCCCCCAGTGCGCGTTCATGGGTTGACCCGCAGGGCGTGACTCCCCTATTTTTTTCATTTTGTCTTTTTTCTTTTCTTTGCTCAATTTTTTTCTTTTTTCTTCTTTAAATTAATTTGAGAATTCCAAATTTCAAAACATTGCGAGTTTTGAAAAACATGTTTGAGAAATCATAAAATGTTCGTGAATTCAAAAATGTGTGGGAAATCATAAAATTTTCGCAGTTTTAAGAAATATTAGTCATTTTAATGTCAAGAGAGGTCGGGGTAGACCGAATTTGACATGGGAGGAGTCCGTTAAAAGAGATATGAAGGATTGGAGTATCACCAAAAAACTAGGTATGGACAGGGGTGCGTGGAAGCTTGCTATCCATGTGACAGAGCCATGAGTTGGTTGCGAGATCTTATGAATTTCACCTCTCGCCTACCCCAACTTGTTTGGGACTAAAGGCTTTGTTGTTGTTTAAAAAATATTAGTGATTTTATAACTGTTCACAAATTACAAAACATGTTCGCAACATGGTGAGTCATTGTGTTAAAATAAATGACGCTCATATGTCAGGGTATTGAGTCAAACTTATTTGGATAGCGTGTAAATTTTTTCTCTCTCGTTGCAACGCACGGACATGTTTGCTAGTCTCACTTATAGCGAGACCCTTTTTCTTAAGACAAACAGCGCATGAAAGTTTACAGGGACACATAAGTTTTCAAGGGGAGAAGTAAACCAGATATGTCGTCCTACAGGGCACGGACGCCATCCAGGCAAGTCTATGTGCCTCTCCATTGCTATTGCGTTGTTCAAACTTGAAAGTGCATGACGCAAACGAAGCACTTCGCTTCTTGATCTCTTGGATTATCATGCAATGTCCACCCATATTATTTGCAGTTCGAGTTCCCGAACGGCTCTCGGACGGTCCGATGAAATTTGCATCCTCCCGTGAAGGGGAGCCCCAGATGGGCCAACCCAGGCGCATGCGAGGCCGAAGACTTATTTTTTTCCTATTTTTTCATGTTTTCTGTTTTCTTTTTTCTTCCTTTTTACCATTTTATACTTTAAAGTATTATAAATTTATATACTAAAAAAACACTCTACATAATTTTTTTTGAAAATTTTTAACCAAGCATTTGAAAAAGTTAAATGTGTATAGAGAAAATGTTTATCAAATATACGAATAATGTACCCCAAAAATACAATGTTCATGAAAAACTTTGACCATGTATTTTAAATATGTTACTCGAGCATTTAAAAAATGTTGAATAATTATTATAAAAATTTAATCAAGCATTTGAAAAAATTTAAATGTGTATATAAAAATGTTGACCATGTATTAAAAAATGATGAAAAAAAAGATAATTTCTATAAAAAATTTGATCAAGCATTTGAAAAAAATTGAACAAATATTTGAAAATGGTAATCAAGCATTTGAAGAATGTTAAATGTCTATATAAAATTGTTGACCATGTATTTAAAAATTTGTGAAAAAAATTGATCATTTATATAAAAATGTTAATCAAGCATTTGAAAAAATATCAAACAAGTATTTGAAAAATGTTAATCAAGCATTTGAAAAATGTTAAGTGTGTATGAAAAAAATGTTGACCATGTATTAAAGAATGATGAATATATTTGATCATGTATATAGAAATGTTAATCAAGCATTTCAAAAATGTTGAACAAGTATTTGAAAAATGCTAAATGTGTATAAAAAATTTATTGACCATTTATTCCAAAAATCTTAAACTTATATTTGAATTTTTTGAAATGTTTATTAGAAAATGTATTAGATATATACCAAAATGTGTAAAGAACAACAAAGAAAACCCAAGGGAGAACAAAATAAAAACAAGAAGAAAAAGCAAACAAAACTGAAGAAAAAGGAAAGAAAAGGAAAAAGTCATCGAAAATCAAGAAAGAAACCCGAAGAAAACAAAGTAAAAAAGAAAGAACATAAAAAAACCCAGAAAAACAGAGAAAGAAAAAAAAACGGTGAAAAGAAAGGACAGAAAGCCAATGGAAACCCGGCTTTTTTACTTCAAGTTTGTCATACCCCCGGTAGCATAACACGAACTTGGCGATTACTTAGTGGCTATTAGCACTACGTTGTAACTGATCGTTCCTAGGATCGAACCCCGCTCGGTCCCTTCTTCTTCCAAAACTCCATTTCTTTTAAATGTTCTAATGGGCCGGCCCATCATTGTAGATGCTTGACGAAAAAGAAGCTTTCGTCTCGCTATAAGCGAGACATAGCTCTTGCACATAATCTGATCGTGGAAGAGGGTTTCTCGTGCCGTCATCAGCCTAGCCTCGAAGACTGTTGTGGTCCCCTATACTTATGAGGTCACCAATGGTGTATTAATCATAGAAAAGTTTGAAGTTCAAATGATTAAAAAAAAACTGAGTTGTGTGTGTAAGGCGCATTTCCCGTTCAAACACTTGACAATTCAGGGGAGATTTTGTCCGATCTGTACACGACGTGCATCAAGTTTTTGCCGTTAGAGCATCTACAGCCGTAACCTGCAAATCTGGCCTCTCAAACGCCCGCGGACACTGGCCGATCACCACTTTTCACAGCCATGTCTCGCATTTTTATCCTATACGTCCGATTTGATTGCTGGAGATAAAGTGAGAGAAAGAAAAGAAAGAATAAACAAAGAGAAAAGGTGGGCCAAATCCTATGTGACGGATGCAGGCGCCCGGGCGCACCTCATACTCATCCCATATATGAGGGCAATATGAGGAGTGCTGGACAGTCTGGGCATTTAAGGAGGGTATAAGGGGTCCGGTTGGGTCAATTTTTTCCTTCTCTCTCCTGTCCGGTCAGTGGTCCCTGCGTCCGCCCGGTCAATATGAGGAGTCCAGCTATAGATGCTCTAACGCTCTCAAATTTTTACCACCCTACACGGGTCAAGTAAATACACCATGCCAAGTTTCATCCGTTTTGGAGCTCGTTCTAGAGACCCATGAGGGTACAAAGGTATACTTTTTGCCTACGTCGTTCATGTAGGGATTGATGTGTGTGCAATGTTAATCTATATACATACACATGTATGTTGATTGTATATATATGCAACCTGTTTAACTGTGAAAGTGATACTCGTTTGATATATAATATGCAATGGTAATCTATGCTAATGACGCTAGAATAGTGATGGTTTCATGTTTTTCACTCGCTTGGAGAGGCTACTTGACATTTTGAGTGCAAATTTCAAGCCCGGCAAGGTTGATGGTTGAGTACTCAAGGTTACAACATAAAGTGGGGCATCACGTCTGACACACGTTTTGCCTCAGTTGCGCTGAGCTTTCGGGTTTTAGGCTTGAGAAAAAAGGGGCATTTTCGGGCTTTGGGTTAGCCTCAAGGCTGTAGTTTGGGGTTCGGGCTTTTGTAAGGCCGACCCAACATATGATCAGGTTTAGCTTTGGAACGATTCGGAAACAAGAATAACACGGCCAGCCGTGGTGTCGCGATTGAAAACTAGGTACGGGTTGATAGCTTACCAAGCTGACCCTAAACTAGGTAGGGGTTGACAAGTACGAATAGGGGGATGGGGGAGTCACTGTCAATTTTCTAAGGGGAAGGGGGTTAGGTGAGATCCTCAGATAAATTTTAGCTATTTATAATATGATTTTTTGTCGCTTAACCAATAAATGCATGAATATATTTTCATCACAAATTGTTTGAGATACTAGTATTTATGTACTCCATGATTTTTTATTTTGTGATGAGGATTCTACTCTTTTCATATGTTTACAAATAAGTTTTTCTTTTGAGGAGGAGATAAGTTAGCTTATTTGTTGCATCTCCAATAATTAAGACAAATTAATTCCGCAGATTCGTAAAGATATCTGATTCGCTGCAAGTATGCTCTGAATTCTATTTTATTGTGATCAATTTATTTTGTGATTTCGTACATCTAAAACTTTGTTTTCTGCACCGGATATACATCACATAAAAGATACGCGTAGATTTTTGATATCTCATTGATCTAGGAGATCATAACGATCGAGTGCAGATTGCAAAAAATTTATCACGCATTCACGCTGCTTTCCTGGTTCTTGGTAGCGGAGAAATTCTATAAAGGCCGTTCTTGGTGTTCTACATGGCCACAAAGATTTCACATTTCACATAGAGAAAGACACAGGAAAGGAAAATGAAGAGCATGGCCACCACCATATATGTCCTTGCCTTGTCACTAACCACCACCACCTTGCTCTTCACCGGCAGCAGTGCATGCCCGTGTGATCCGTTAATGACCATCGCAGCCGCATGCCACCAGGTGAGCACAGGGCAACCCTTGTTGGAGCTCTGCATGAAAACATTGCATGCTGCATTTGAGAATAGTGAGGTCACCGAGTACGCCAATATTGCTGCGGGTACTGCTTAATATTCGTGTCAAGAAACCCAACGCATTGGCAAGAATTTGTTGCAGAACCCGTCGCTCCCCAAAGAGCTGCGGGCAGCGTACGATCACTGCATTGGCAAGTACGGCATGGTGAAGAACAAGATCGGAGCCATCGATAATGCCGTGCGTACTTGCTGGTTCGCAACCTTCAAGCAGGACTGCGTGGATGTTGCCGCTGCAATCGATGATTGTGCTCATAACTTGCAGCCCGTCGGCTCATCTTCGCCATTGTACAAGATGGTTTTAGCTGACCGGGATCTGAGCACACTTAGTTGCTCGCTGGCACTCCTCGGTGTTGCTAAGCAATGGCATTAAGAAGTGACAAATCTGGTTGTGTAACTTCTTATTGAAAATAATTCCATGTTTGCATGTGAAGATTTCTTTACTTGAATAAATATGAATTTCAATGCACACCAATAGAATTTGATGCAAATCAACGCGCGGGGGGGGGGGGGGGGGGTGGATTCCCCACCTGAATATATTACTCAAAGTCCGCCGAAGCAGCAAGGGGTGTTACAACTATATCCATTCCATATGATGCGCTTCGAGAAAAATTCGGATCAAGGGGTGTTACAACTATAGACAACCTTGGTGTCGCTCTAGATGCACAGGCCTACGACAACTTCCTTGCACTGCCTAACTTTTGGATCGTGTTCTTGTTCATTTATCGGAAGACATTCTCCAACAGTTGCAAAGTTCCTCCCAACTATAGCCATTTAGGGCATCTCCAACGCTGATACTCAAACCGTCTGCAACCATCCAGACCGCACGGTCCGGCTGTGTTTTGCCATCCAAGGCGGTCTTGTATTGGTTTGCTTGGTGGTCCGGACGTCCTTTTTCCAGCAAACCGAAAGCAAAAAGGGAGATGGGGCTTTGCGGGATTCCGGACCGTTGCCATGCCCTCTTCTGACTAACCTGGCCCACCCAAACCATTTTGTGTCGCCCGCACCCTTTCCCGCCGAGCAGTGAGCGCCACTCCAGTGCCAGACTTGAACGTGATTGGGTATGAGGTGCTGCTGGACTCTTACCGCTCCTCTCGTGACATCCGCCACGACCGCTGGCGGTACCGCATCCGTCAGAAGGAGTTAGAAGCCGTCTTCAAGGAGATCGACGAGGCGGCAGATGAAGTGTATGAAAGAGTGGGGACGAGGAGGACGTTGCCAGCTTCGCCAAAACCACGAAGCCGGCACGTCCTGGGACGCCGCCATCAGCGAGGAAGGGTAGAGCATGGGAGATCGTCGGTGCTCGGGTCCCAAGAAGGCGACCGCTCTTTCGCTCCCGCTAAAGCCAAGCTTGGCAGGCTCAATCGTCAGCCGATTAGCCGCTTGCGGGTTGCGGAGGCGGAGCTTCAGTTCCCGGGGCTCATGGCCAGCCGGACACGGGGAACAAGCGCCGACGGTCATTTAGACTAGGTTTAGAGTACGGTTAAGTCCAAGTATGTCGAAATGTAACGATTTTGCTTCGGTTTAGATGCAAAGCATCAGGTTTTATGTAAAATTATCCGTATGGATGAATATCGTCCGGTTTGCTTAAAATTTGTTCAATTTCGATAAATTTGTTCCGAAATGTAACCAGACATATGCGGATAGCTTTGGATGACCGGCTCCCGCATCCGTGTAGGACTGGTCCCCACGATCCGCGGACAGATGCGGTGGCCGGTTTACGGGTCAACGTTGGAGATGCCCTTAGGTGCCATTCCTCATTTGGGTCCATATCTGGTCTATCACCCATTTTCTAGCTTCTTGTCTTGTTTGTGGGATCACATGCATAGTCATATGATTCATATGAGAACAAAATTCAGATTCGTCCCTTAATCCGTCGTTGAAATGTAATCTCTACTCTTAAAGAGGAGTTGGTAGTCCCGCATCCATGGTTTATTTTTGCCTCACCTCCCACCATCGCCTCACCCAAGTTTTTTCTCCCTCCCACAAAAAATCAAATTGTTTTGCTCCACTCTTCCATTGGTTCGGCCGTCCCCACTCTATACCACCTTCTGGCATTTTCCTCCTCCGATTTTTCCATGGTCTTGCACACACGTATCCGTGGCAAGCACAGACGTAGGCATCTCTTGATCGCTCGCCCGTTTCCTCTCCCTGCCGCGCTACCCCTATTCCCACCTGAAAGTGCTAGTTATCGACTAGAGGGGGGTGAATAGGCGATTTTTATGAAAGCCTTCAAAACATGGGAGTTTCAAAGATAAACGATAGAAATGAACCTATTAACATGCAGCGGAAGGTAGATTACACTAGGCAAGCCATAGTCAAGTATTCAATGAAGTGAAAGCACGAAGACTAATAACAGCTAGGTAGTAATGATCAGGATGGAAGATAGTGTGAAGCCAAACAACAATAGAAGTCACACAGTGAAGTCAAACAGGTAACACAGGCAGGCAATGACTTCATGAAGACAAACTGTAAATAAAGAGAGGGAGAAGATAGAACCAGTCGCTTGATGAGGACAAGGATTTGTTGGACCAGTTCCAGTTGCTGTGACAACTGTACGTCTGGTTAGGGAGGCTGAGATTTAACTCAGAAGACCATGTCTTCACCTAATTCCCCTTGTACAGTTCCTGTGACAACTGTACGTCTGGTTAGGGAGGTTGAGATTTAACAGTGCCAGAAAAAGGTCTTGATAACCCACAAGTATAGGGGGTCGCAATAGTTTTCGAGGGTAGAGTATTCAACCCAAATTTATTGATTTGACACAAGGTGAGCCAAAGAATATTCTTGAGTATTAGCAGCTGAGTTGTCAATTCAACCACACCTGAAAGACTTAATATCTACATCAAATTATTTAGTAGCAAAGTAGTATGAAAGTAGCGGTAACGGTGGCAAAAGTGACAGTAGTAGTATTGTAGCAATCATAACAGTGGCAACAGAAAAGTAACTTAGCAAAGATCAATATATAAAAAGCTCGTAGGCAATGGATCAATGATGGATAATTATGTCGGATGGCATTCATCATGCAACGGTTATAACATAGGGTGACACAGAACTAGCTCCAATTCATCAATGCAATGTAGGCATGCATTCCGAGTATAGTCATACATGCTTATGGAAAAGAACTTGCATGACATCTTTTGTCCTACCCTCCCGTGGCAGCGGGGTCCTATTGGAAACTAAGGGATATTAATGCCTCCTTTTAATAGAGTACCGGACCAAAGCATTAGCACTTAGTGAATACATGAACTCCTCAAACTACGGTCATCATCGAGAGTGGTCCCGACTATTGTCACTCCGGGGTTGCTGGATCATAAGACGTAGTAGGTGACAATAACTTGCAATATCGGAACAAGAACAGAAATATATTCATGAAAACATAAAGGGTTCAGATCTGAGTTCATGGCACTCGGGCCCTAGTGACAAGCATTAAGCATAGCAAAGTCATAGCAACATCAGAGTTAGAACATAGTGGATACTAGGGATCAAACCCTAACAAAACTAACTCGATTACATGGTAAATCTCATCCAACCCATCACGGTCCAGCAAGCCTACGATGGAATTACTCACGCACGGCGGTGAGCATCATGAAATTGGTGATGGAGGATGGTTGATGATGACGATGGCGACGAATTCCCCTCTCCAGAGCCCAGAACGGACTCCAGATCTGCCCTCCCGAGGAAGAACAGGGCTTGGCGGTGGCTCCGTATCGTAAAATGCGATGAATCCTTCTCTCGGATTTTTCTCTCCCCAAAAGTGAATATATGGAGTTGGAGTTGAGTTAGGTGGAGGTACAGGGGGCCCACAAGGTCAGGGGGTGCGCCCTAGGGGGGTGGGCGTGCCCCCACCCTTGTGGCTAGGGTGTGGGCCCCCTGGTGCTGATTCTTTCACCAATATTTTTTATTAATTTCAAAAATAATCTCCGTTGATTTTCAGGTCAATCCGAGAACTTTTTATTCTGCACAAAAGTAACACCATGTCGATTCTGTTGAAAACAGCGTCAGTCCGGGTTAGTTCCATTGAAATCATGCAAGTTAAAGTCCAAAACAAGGGCAAAAGAGTTTGGAAAAGTAGATACGTTGGAGACGTATCAATGCTCTAATGCTCTCAAATTTGCACCACACCCTACATGGGTCAAGTGAATACACCATGCCAAGTTTCATCCCTTTTGGAGCTCGTTCTCGAGAACCATAAGGGTACAAAGGTATACTTTTTGCCTATGTCGTTCATGTAGGGATTGATGTGTGTGCAATGTTAATCTACCATATATATGCATGTATGTTGATTGTATATATGCAACATGTTTAACTGTGAAAGTGATACTTGTTTGATATATAATATGCAATGTTAATTTATGCTAATGACGCTAGAATAGTGATGGTTTCATGTTTTTCACTTGCTTGGGAAGGCTACTTGACATTTTGAATGCAAATTTCAAGCCCGTCAAGGTTGACGGTTGAGTACTCAAGGTTACAACATAAAGTGGGGCATAACATTTGACACGCGTTTTGCCTCGGTCACCATCCATTGCAGGAAGCCTGAGATGGAATTCCGACCACCACCACCCTGAGTGTCCGACTTCTCTTACACGACGCTGGAACATGCGTGGTCGGCGGTGAAGAGCAGCTGCAGCTGCACAAAGATGCGACATCGTTGCTCAGGTGGAGGAGGCCGAAGACAGAGTGGTGCATTAGGCAGATAAGCACGATGAGCGGGGAAGGGGCAGGGGAGGCAACGGCTAGGGTGGTGCATTGCGCAGGTAGGCACAATGGGCAGGAAGGGGAGGCAGGGTAGAGGGCGAAGGAGGCACGACTAGGGTGGTGCATTGGGTTGGCAGGCACGGTGAGTGGGGAGGAAGGTGGAGCAGAGGGCGGCGACGAGGAGGGGACGTCCAACGATTGAGCATCTAGTGAAGACAGGCTTCGTTAAAAGGAGCTATTCCGTTTTAGGGATGACATCGCCACACCGTAGGCAAGTAAATGTTTAACGCATTTGCTGTAGGTCAGTCATTTGGATTCCCATGGAAAGGAATGCACTGAGCCGTCGATGTGGACCCCAAGGTGGGCAACCTAGAACAAACCTGATCATGGGCAACCAGGCCCAACAATCCGACCCAAAAAACCAGGCCGAACAGGGTGAGGCTTGCCTTTCAGATATGTCTTGAGCTTCATTTTGTGGGAGCAACTAGTTAACGAGCGCTCCTTCGGGAGGCTCGCAACGATCAGCGCCACTTGGCGCGCTCTCAACCATTCGCCACGTGTCACGCTCTGGGCGCTCCCTCTAGATTTTTTTTTATTTTTCCGCACGCGTTTTCGGCTTTTTTAAACGGGTTTTCCGGGATTTTCGACGTTTTGGTTTTTTCCCGGTCTTCCTTAGCTTTTCGACCAATTTTTTTTCGAATTTTTTTACGCGAAAAAACGCGTTTTCTTTTTTTTTTCTTTCGCGAAAAGTCACGGTTTTCCTTCTGCGAGAGGCACGGTTGTGCTTTAGCGAAATTCACGGCCGTGCCTTTTGGAAACAAAAAAATGCGTTTCCTATTTTTTTTCTTTCGCGAAAAGTCACGGTTTTTCTTCCGCGAGAGGCACGGTTGTGCTTTCGCGAGAGTTACGGCCGTGCCTCTCGGAAAGGGAAAAAGAAAACGCGTTTTCTGTTTTTTTTTTCTTTCGCGAGAGTCACGGTTTTGCTTCCGCGAGAGGCACAGTTGTGCTTTCGCGAGAGTCACGGTTGTGCCTCTCGGAAAGGGAAAAAATACGCGTTTTCTTTTTTTTTCTTTCACGAGAGTCACGATTTTTCTTTCTCCAGAGGCACGGTTGTACTTTCGCGAGAGTCACGGGCGTGCCTCTTTCGGAAAGGGAAAAACGCGTTTTCTGTTTTTTTTCCTTCCACGAGAGTCACGGTTTTGCTTCCACGAGAGGCACGGTTGTGATTTCGCGAGAGGCATGGGCGTGCCTCTTTCAGAAGGGAAAAAAACCGTGCTCCCGGTTTGGTTTTTTTCGTCCGTTTTTTTCATGAAAAAAAAGTTCGTCAAAACCTATTAACATGGGATCTAGTTTTGAAGATCTCGACGCGAGGAATCCAATGATGAAAACGGTTTGAGATTTGGACGCACGGTTTAAGAGATAAAACCTTTTGAATAAACGGATCTATGAAAAAAGGGAAAACTCCCAGGTTGCGACAAGTGGCGCGCTGCATGTGCGCCACTTGTCGTGACCTGGGAAGGTGGAGTGTTCTTTGCAACGAGTACTCCTTAATTAGTGATTTCGTCATTTTGTAGACTGATCGAAAGGGTATTCAGCTTGGGCTCGGGCTTTCATTTTCTATCGGGCATGCAGCGTGTGTGCATTGAAAGATAGTGTTTGAGCCGAGCTTTTGGGTTTTAGGCTAGAGAAAAGGGGCATTTTCCGGATTTGGGTTAGCCTCGAGCCTTTAGTTTGAGGTTCGGGCTTTTGTAAGGCCGACCCAACATATGATTAGGTTTAGCTTTGGAACGAGTCAAAAACGAAAATAACACGGCCAGCCGTGGTGTCGCGAGAAAACTAGGTAGGGGTTGACGAGTACGAACAGGGAGGGTCACTCTCAAAGGAGAAGGGGGTTAGGTGAGATCCTCAGATAAATTTTAGCTATTTGTACCATATTTATAATATGATTTTTTGTCGCTTCACCAATAAATGCATGAATATATTTTCATCCCAAATTGTTTGAGATACTAGTATTTATGTACTCCATGATTTTTTATTTTGTGATGAGGATTATACTCTTTTCATATGTTTACAAATAAGTTTTTATTTTGAGGAGGAGATAAGTTAGCTTATTTGTTGCATCTCCAATAATTAAGACAAATTAATTCCGCAGATTCGTAAAGATATCTGATTTGCTGCAAGTATGCTCTGAATTCTATTTTATTGTGATCAATTTATTTTGTGATTTCGTGCATCTAAAAATTTGTTTTGTGTACCGGATATACATCACATAAAAGATACGCGTAGATTTTTGATGTCTCATTGATCTAGGAGATCATAACGATCGAGTGCAGATTGCAAAAAATTTATCACGCATTCACACTGCTTTCCTGGTACTTGGTAGCGGAGAAATTCTATAAAGGCCGTTCTTGGTGTTCTACATGGCCACAAAGATTTCACATTTCACATAGAGAAAGACACATGAAAGGAAAATGAAGAGCATGGCCACCACCATATATGTCCTTGCCTTGTCACTAACCACCACCACCTTGCCCTTCACCTGCAGCCGTGCATGCCCGCGTGATCCGTTAATGACCATCGCAGCCGCATGCCCCCAGGTGAGCACAGGGCAACCCTTGTTGGAGCTCTGCATGAAAACATTGCATGCTGCATTTGAGAATAGTGAGGTCACCGAGTACGCCAATATTGCTGCGGGTACTGCTTAATATTCGTGTCAAGAAACCCAACGCATTGGCAAGAATTTGTTGCAGAACCCGTCGCTCCCCAAAGAGCTGCGGGCAGCGTACGATCACTGCATTGGCAAGTACGACATGGTGAAGAACAAGATCGGAGCCATCGATAATGCCGTGCGTACTTGCTGGTTCGCAACCTTCAAGCAGGACTGCGTGGATGTTGCCGCTGCAATCGATGATTGTGCTCATAACTTGCAGCCCGTCGGCTCATCTTCGCCATTGTACAAAATGGTTTTAGCTGACCGGGATCTGAGCGCACTTAGTTGCTCGCTGGCACTCCTCGGTGTTGCTAAGAAATGGCATTAAGAAGTGACAAATCTGGTTGTGTAACTTCTTATTGAAAATAATTCCATGCTTGCATGTGAAGATTTCTTTACATGAATTTCAATGCACACCAATAGAATTTGATGCAAATCAACGCGCGGGGGGGGGGGGGGGGGGGGGGGGAGGATTCCCCACCTGAATATATTACTCAAAGTCTGCCGAAGCAGCAAGGGGTGTTACAACTATATTCATTCCATATGATGCGCTTCGAGAAAAATCCGGATCAAGGGGTGTTACAACTATAGACAACCTTGGTATCGCTCTACATGCACAGGCCTACGACAACTTCCTTGCATTGCCTAACTTTTGGATCGTGTTCTTGTTCATTTATCGGAAGACATTCTCCAACAGTTGCAAAGTTCCTCCCAACTATAGCCATTTAGGGCATCTCCAACGTTGATACTCAAACCGTCTGCAACCATCCAGACCGCACGGTCCGGCTGTGTTTTGCCATCCAAGGCGGTCTTGTATTGGTTTGCTTGGCGGTCCGGACGTCCTTTTTCCAGCAAACCGAAAGCAAAAAGGGAGATGGGGGCTTTGCGGGCTTCCGGACCGTTGCCATGCCCGCTTCTGACTAACCTGGCCCACCCAAACCATTTTGTGTCGCCTGCACCCTTTCCCGCCCGAGCAGTGAGCGCCGCTCCAGTGCCAGACTTGAACGTGGCTGGGTATGAGGTGCTGCTGGACTCTTACCGCTCCTCTCGTGACATCCGCCACGACCGCTAGCGGTACCGCGTCCGTCAGAAGGAGTTAGAAGCCGTCTTCAAGGAGATCGACGAGGCGGCGGATGAAGTGTATGGCAAGAGTGGGGACGAGGAGGACGCTGCCAGCTTCGCCAAAACCACGAAGCCGGCACGTTCTGGGACGCCGCCATCAGCGAGGAAGGGTAGAGAATGGGAGATCGTCGGTGCTCGCGTCCCAAGAAGGCGACCACTCTTTCGCTCCCCCTAAAGCCAAGCTTGGCAGGCTCAATTGTCAGCCGATTAGCCGCTTGCGGGTTGCGGAGGCGGAGCTTCAGTTCCCGGGGCTCATGGCCAGCCGGACACGGGGAACAAGCGCCGATGGTCAATTAGACTAGGTTTAGAGTACGGTTAAGTCCAAGTATGTCGAAATGTAATGATTTTGCTCCGGTTTAGATGCAAAGCATCAGGTTTTATGTAAAATTATCCGTATGGATGAATATCGTCCGGTTTGCTTAAAATTGTTCAGTTTCGATAAATTTGTTCCAAAATGTAACCAGACATATGCGGATAGCTTTGGATGACCGGCTCCCGCATCCGTGTAGGACTGGTCCCCGCGGTCCGCGGACAGATGCGGTGGCCGGTTTACGGGTCAGCGTTGGAGATGCCCTTAGGTGCCATTCCTCATTTGGGTCCATATCTGGTCTATCACCCATTTTCTAGCTTCTTGTCTTGTTTGTGGGATCACACGCATAGTCATATGATTCATATGAGAACAAAATTCAGATTCGTCCCATAATCCGTCGTTGAAATGTAATCTCTACTGTTAAAGAGGAGTTGGTAGTCCCGCCTCCATGGTTTATTTTTGCCTCACCTCCCACCATCGCCTCACCCAAGTTTTTTCTCCCTCCCACAAAAAATCAAATTGTTTTGCTCCACTCTTCCATTGGTTCGGCCGTCCCCACTCTATACCACCTTCTGGCATTTTCCTCCTCCGATTTTTCCATGGTCTTGCACACACGTATCCGTGGCAAGCACAGACGTAGGCATCTCTTGATCGCTCGCCCGTTTCCTCTCCCTGCCGTGCTACCCCTATTCCCACCTGAAAGTGCTAGTTATCGACTAGAGGGGGGGGGGGTGAATAGGCGATTTTTATGAAAGTCTTCAAAACATGGGAGTTCCAAAGACAAACGATAGAAATGAACCTATTAACATGCAGTGGAAGGTAGACTGCACTAGGTAGGCCATAGTCAAGTATTCAATGAAGTGAAAGCACGAAGACTAATAGCAGCTAGGTAGTAATGATCAGGATGGAAGATAGTGTGAAGCCAAACAACAATAAAGTCACACAGTGAAGTCAAATAGGTAACACAGGGCAGGCAATGACTTCATGAAGACAAACTGTAAATAAAGAGAGGAAGAAGATAAAACCAGTCGCTTGATGAGGACAAGGATTTGTTGGACCAGTTCCAGTTGTTGTGACAACTGTACGTCTGGTTAGGGAGGCTGAGATTTAACT
Source organism: Triticum aestivum (assembly GCF_018294505.1). Lineage (NCBI taxonomy): Eukaryota > Viridiplantae > Streptophyta > Magnoliopsida > Poales > Poaceae > Triticum > Triticum aestivum. Next base: position 57,904,727 of record NC_057799.1, read on the forward strand.
TAGAAGACCGTGTCTTCACCTTATTCCCCTTGTACAGTTGCTGTGACAACTGTACGTCAGGTTAGGGAGGCTGAGATTTAACAGCGTCAGAAAAAGGTCTTGATAACCCACAAGTATAGGGGGTCGCAATAGTTTTCGAGGGTAGAGTATTCAACCCAAATCTATTGATTCGACACAAGGGGAGCCAAACAATATTCTTGAGTATTAGCAGCTGAGTTGTCAATTCAACCACACCTGAAAGACTTAATATCTACAGCAAATTATTTAGTAGCAAAGTAGTATGGAAGTAGCTGTAACGGTGGCAAAAGTGACAGTAGTAGTATTGTAGCAATCGTAACAGTGGTAACAGAAAAGTAACTTAGCAAAGATCAATATATAAAAAGCTCGTAGGCAATGGATCAATGATGGATAATCATGTCGGATGGCATTCATCATGCAACGGTTATAACATAGGGTGACACAGAACTAGCTCCAATTCATCAATGCAATGTAGGCATGCATTCCGAATATAGTCATACATGCTTATGGAAAAGAACTTGCATGACATCTTTTGTCCTACCCTCCCGTGGCAGCGGGGTCCTATTGGAAACTAAGGGATATTAAGGCCTCCTTTTAATAGAGTACCGGACCAAAGCATTAGCACTTAGTAAATACATGAACTCCTCAAACTACGGTCATCATCGAGAGTGGTCCCGACTATTGTCACTCCGGGGTTGCTGGATCATAACACGTAGTAGGTGACTATAACTTGCAATATCGGAACAAGAACAGAAATATATTCATGAAAACATAAAGGGTTCAGATCTGAGTTCATGGCACTCGGGCCCTAGTGACAAGCATTAAGCATAGCAAAGTCATAGCAACATCAGAGTTAGAACATAGTGGATACTAGGGATCAAAACCTAACAAAACTAACTCGATTACATGGTAAATCTCATCCAACCCATCACGGTCCAGCAAGCCTACGATGGAATTACTCACGCACGGCGGTGAGCATCATGAAATTTGTGATGGAGGATGGTTGATGATGACGATGGCGACGAATTCCCCTCTCCAGAGCCCAGAACGGACTCCAGATCTGCCCTCCCGAGGAAGAACAGGGCTTGGCGGCGGCTCCGTATCGTAAAATGCGATGAATCCTCCTCTCGGATTTTTCTCTCCCCAAAAGTGAATATATGGAGTTGGAGTTGAGGTAGGTGGAGGTACAGGGGGCCCACAAGGTCAGGGGGCGCGCCCTAGGGGGGTGGGCGTGCCCCCACCCTTGTGGCTAGGGTGTGGGCCCCCTGGTGCTGATTATTTCGCCAATATTTTTTATTAATTTCAAAAATAATCTCCGTTGATTTTCAGGTCAATCCGAGAACTTTTTATTCTGCACAAAAGTAACACCATGTCAATTCTGCTGAAAACAGCGTCAGTCCGGGTTAGTTCCATTCAAATCATGCAAGTTAAAGTCCAAAACAAGGGCAAAAGAGTTTGGAAAAGTAGATACGTTGGAGACGTATCAATGCTCTAGTGCTCTCAAATTTGCACCACACCCTACATGGGTTAAGTGAATACACCATGCCAAGTTTCATCCCTTTCGGAGGTCGTTCTCGAGAACCATAAGGGTACACAGGTATACTTTTTGCCTATGTCGTTCATGTAGGGATTGATGTGTGTGCAATGTTAATCTACCATATATATGCATGTATGTTGATTGTATATATGCAACATGTTTAACTGTGAAAGTGATACTTGTTTGATATATAATATGCAATGTTAATTTATGCTAATGACGCTCGAAGAGTGATGGTTTCATGTTTTTCACTTGCTTGGGAAGGCTACTTGACATTTTGAATGCAAATTTCAAGCCCGACAAGGTTGACGGTTGAGTACTCAAGGTTACAACATAAAGTGGGGCATAACATTTGACACGCGTTTTGCCTCGGTCACCATCCATTGCAGGAAGCCTGAGATGGAATTCCGACCACCACCACCCTGAGTGTCCGACTTCTCTTACACGACGCTGGAACATGCGTGGTCGGCGGTGAAGAGCAGCTGCAGCTGCACAACGACGCGATATCGTTGCTCAGGTGGAGGAGGCCGAAGACAGAGTGGTGCATTAGGCAGATAAGCACGATGAGCGGGGAAGGGGCAGGGGAGGCAACGGCTAGGGTGGTGCATTGCGCAGGTAGGCACAATGGGCAGGAAGGGGAGGCAGGGTAGAGGGCGAAGGAGGCGCGACTAGGGTGGTGCATTGGGTTGGCAGGCACGGTGAGTGGGGAGGAAGGTGGAGCAGAGGGCGGCGACGAGGAGGGGACGTCCAACGATTGAGCATCTAGTGAAGACAGGCTTCGTTAAAAGGAGCTATTCCATTTTAGGGATGACATCGCCACACCGTAGGCAAGTAAATGTTTAACGCATTTGCTATAGGTCAGTCATTTGGATTCCCATGGGAAGGAATGCACTGAGCAGTCGATGTGGACCCCAAGGTGGGCAACCTAGAACAAACCTGATCATGGGCAACCAGGCCCAACAATCCGACCCAAAAACCCAGGCCGAACAGGGTGAGGCTTGCCTTTCAGATATGTCTTGAGCTTCATTTTGTGGGAGCAACTAGTTAACGAGCGCTCCTTCGGGAGCCTCGCAACGATCAGCGCCACTTGGCGTGCTCTCAGCCATTCGCCATGTGTCGCGCTGTGGACGCTCCCTCCAGATTTTGTTTTTTATTTTTCCGCACGCATTTTCGGCTTTTTTAAATGGTTTTTTCCGGGTTTTTTCGACGTTTTGGTTTTTTTCCGGTCTTCCTTAGCTTTTCGACCAAATTTTTTTTTCGAAATTTTTTACGCGAAAAAACGCGTTTTCTTTTTTTTTTCTTTCACGAAAGTCACGTTTTTTCTTCCGCGAGAGGCACGGTTGTGCTTTAGCGAAAGTCACGGCCGTGCCTTTTGGAAACAAAAAAAATGCGTTTTCAATTTTTTTTTCTTTCGCGAAAAGTCACGGTTTTTCTTCCGCGAGAGGCACGATTGTGCTTTCACGAGAGTCACGGCCGTGCCTCTCGGAAAGGGAAAAAGAAAACGCGTTTTCTATTTTTTTCTTTCGCGAGAGTCACGGTTTTGCTTCCGCGAGAGGCACAGTTGTGCTTTCGCGAGAGTCACGGCCGTGCCTCTCGGAAAGGAAAAAAGTACGCGTTTTCTGCTTTTTTTCTTTCGCGAGAGTCACGATTTAGCTTTCGCCAGAGGCACGGTTGTGCTTTCGCGAGAGTCACGGGCGTGCCTCTTTCGGAAAGGGAAAAACGCGTTTTCTGTTTTTTCCTTCCACGAGAGTCACGGTTTTGCTTCCACGAGAGGCACGATTGTGATTTCGCGAGAGGCACGGGCGTGCCTCTTTCAGAAAGGAAAAAAAACCGTGCTCCCGGTTTGGTTTTTTCGTCCGTTTGTTTTGTGACACCCAAAAAATTTTATTTTGGTTTTATCAAAATCTTTATTTGATTTGAAGGAGGGTTTTTAAAATTTTCTTCTAAAGAACTCTCCCTCTCAAAAAATTTCTTTTATGACAAGTGTTTTGTTTGGATTTACCCAAGACTTTATCTTTGGCCTTGGAGGTTTTTCCATCTTATGTTGACTCATCACAAATGTTTTTCATTTGGGAAAAATTTTGAAAATCTTTTTAAGTAGCCCTATGGCATTTGGAGTGATCTTTTCCCCTTTGAAAAACTCCTCTTGCCATGACATGAGTGGAAATCCCCTCCCAAAAGCCATTCCCCATCTTTGTGCCAAGATAAACTTCAAATCCAGCAAGTTGAACTTCCCCATGTTTTTGTTTCCATTTATTCCTTATCAAAAATATTTTCTGCCTTCTACTTTGGCTCTTGGAGATTTAAAAAGGAACTACCTTTTCTCCTTTGAGTTTTGCCTCCAAACCATCTTCCCTGGCTAGTCCTTAGAGCCCTCAACCAAGATCCATGATGATCCACTGGTCTCCAGTTCAAAAATTTCAAATTGTGCTTGCTGCAAGTTTGGACCATATTTGCCAAATTTGATGAAATTCAATTGTTTTCTCCTCCTAAAAATCTGAGAAAATTCAGGCAACCTCTGGATGCATTGAGAGGTCACCTCACCAAGCCCCAGCTCCAGAATTTTTTTTCTTCATGCCAAATCATTTCGTCGAACACCTGAAAGGCACTGTTACTGTCGAAGTTCAGAAATTCAGAGGTGCAGTTTCAGTGGCCGATGTCGTTTTCTTCAGAACCCCTTCTCGATCTCGCCAGTAGCCGCGGTGGCGCCGTGCGCCCTGTGCCTCCTTCTTATCCCTGCGCCGCACGATCGCCTGGAAGCTTGCGGGCGTCGGCGACGAGCTGGTGGAGGTGCGCCACCCCGTGAGCGACGGCAGCAGCGCCCTTTGCAGCGGCTAGAGAGGCGCAGCGTTGGACGGCGCCGTCCAGCGCCGCCCAAGCCACCAGAAGCCACCGCGTGGCCATCCACTCACCCGTGCATGCTGCAGTCCGTCGTCGTGAACTGGTAGGCGCGGAGCGCGCTCCCTGCCGCCGCCGTGCCCTTACGGCCGTTCCGTCAAGGGCCAGTGCATTACGCAAGCCCGACCGAGGTTTGAGCAGAGAAACGGCGCCAGTGACCCTCCCTGATGATGCCTAGCCTCCTAAACCCCCTGCCCAACCTCTGCCTCGCCGTAATTGCTCGCCGGAGCTATCCCGTTCACGGCCACCCCCTCGGATCGCCTATAAAAGGAGGCCCCGAGCTCGAACTCGAACCCGCACCACCTATACACACCACCAGTACCACGCCAAGCCACTGGGGGAGCCCCGAGGGAGTCTTCTTCCCCAACTCCGGCCGCCTCGACCCGCTTGGGATCCAGCGCGATTCACTCCCGTGCGTGCACCCCTACCCCTCAGATCTTGCCAGTAGCCTCCTAGTACATCCACATCTCTGACCCGCGCATCAATTTGAAGCTTGCAGCACCCACCGGAGCATTCCAACATCGCCCGAACCACCGTCCGCCGGAGATAGTGTCGCCGTCGACGTGGTGCTCTCCGACGGCCAAGTCCACCACCCACCAACGCGGAAGAACACCCTGAACCTGTTGGTACCCTCCGATCTCTCTGCCTCACCGTGGTTCAACGCCGGCGACCACCGCAGCCTACGGGCGCCGGTGAGCTCCGTTGGGAGTTTTGAACCTGACGGGTGGGACCCCCCGTCAGCCTCTCTTCTTTTCCCCTTCGAACCGTTTTCTGAAAGCGCCTTGGGCAAAATGTGTTTTCTCTTCTGGGCTGGCGTATTTCCTACTGAACCGTTTTCTGTTTTCTCAAACAAGCCCCTGGATCTTTTTTGTTTCATCACAGATTAGTCCTTGGACTAAAACCCTTATATCTTTTTAATAAAAGATGCTTTTTGATTGATTCTTTTTCTGTCAGTCTTGTATTTTTGTCTATTTTTTATAGTATTTATTTGGAAAAATTTTGGAACAATTTTTATGCACGCAACGATTTTCACGTTAGTATACGGTTTCGTTATACCGTAGGTTCCGGAGGAGGTGACAGAGCCGCGAACTTCGCCGAGCTAGACTCCGACTTCTCCGAACCAGGCAAGCATGTTTGAACCTTTGATATGATGAGTGTTTTGCATGTTTGCTTGAATGGTTTGCGCATGGCATATGAGCATCGGTGAGTGTCACATTGCATGCAAGGCAACTAACCGTGTGCTTCGAAGTTTGCTGTGATCTCTTGATGAGAGATGACCTGATCATGTGGTGACATGAGAGGTGATAAGATGGTATTGTTGTAACATGCCAGTCTTACGTCATCCGATAAACTCCAACGTTAACGTGGGCTGAGCCACGTTACCGTTCTTCCCGTTTCGTGCTGCCACATGTTTTCTGCAAAGAATACGGTTTAGTAAGTTGCTAACCTCTTTCCTTGTACACACCAAATAGAGGGGCCGGGATGAGGGTTCCATGGCCCTGGATTAAAGCCAGTCATCCGGTCAGGGGGCATGGGTGTTTCCGGTTGGGACCGAGAGGGGGGCACCCCTTAGAGCGCGCGGTATAAATTTGATCCCATGCTACGCGAGGTTGTAGCCTCCCCGTCTCAAAGTTTTTCTTGAACGTTGCCGAGGGTGATTCCTGGCTTCGGAATGTTGAATGGGTGTGTACTGGTTAGATGTGTTCCTCCTAAAACACCGTAAACGGAACTAGTCCCTTGTGACTACTGAAATCCATTGGCTGTGGTTAAGAGTACAAACTCTGCAGAGTCAAATCCTTCCGAGTCATCGTGTCCATGATCAAGGACCATGGCCAGCATATCCATATCCATGTCAGTCCCTGTGTCAGTCTCCGTGAAAGTCCCCGGTAAACAAGCTTGAGTGGTAAACCTGGTTGAATGTTATTCCTGTGGATGGACTAACCCTTTTATTATCTCGTACCTGAGTATTACCTTGGAAATGATTTAAATTCATGAGCTACTGAAATTTTAAGTTATGAGATATAAGCCCTTTACGTGATGTCGCTCAAACGTCCAACTGTGGCACTCTTGTCATTTACTTCTGATATAAGCCCTTTATGTGATGTCGCTCAGACGTCCGACTGTGGCACGCTCGTTATTTACTTTTGATATAAGCCCTTTATGTGATGTCGCTCAGACGTCCGACTGTGGCACTCTTGTCATTTACTTTGATATAAGCCCTTTACATGATGTCGCTCGGACGTCCGACTGTGGCACTCTTGTCATTTACTTTTGATATAAGCCCTTTATGTGATGTCGCTCAGACGTCCGACTGTGGCACGCACTGTCATTTACATTCCATTATAAGCCCTTTATGTGGTGTCGCCTTGATGCCCGACTGCGGCATTGTTAATTTATCCGTATCCTTTCGAGGAGTCATTCAGACACTCGATTGGCCTTCAGTATTACATTGGGATTTCGGGAGGACTACCGCCCGTCTTCCTTTTTATTTCCCATGCATAGCTATTTTATTATCTGAGTGCGCTCTATTAATCTGTTCATACGCATCATGTTTACATTTGTTATATCTTATGTACAAACTATCTTGCGAGTACTTTCATAGTACTCACCTGGCTTGTTGATTTGGCCAGATGTTGACGAAGGCGATCTCATGGATGAAGAGTTTGATAGTGAGTCCGACGCCTAGAGGAGTCCCAGTCAGTCCCGTGCGATCCTGGATTTCGGTCACTTTTATTATATACGCTTCCGCCACCCGCAATAAGAATCCTCGAGCCTCACTCCGACGCTCGATGAGCTGTAAGATTTAGGAGTCATGTCACCCACTTCTCTGTGACATATCCACCACCACTTTTATTACGAGTCAGTAGTATGCCACCATACCCCCTTGTGTCATATCCGCCTTTATGTATATTATCGGCGTGCTTGTAATAAATTGTTGAGCAACCTCCGCTCAACCTTGTATTATATTTAGTACTCCTGGTTCTTTCTGTAATCAAGAAATTGTCTACCAGTAAGAAGGAATTCTTCTCTATTGGTCCGTAAAAGGGATCGGTTTCTCAATAAGTGTTTTATTGGAAAACCGGTCGTGACAAGCTTGGTATCAGAGCCAGGCTGACTGTAGGAAGCCACTAGGTGCGATCGCTAATTGGTTATTAGCGTCTTTAGTGCTTTTTCAGCATTTTGCAAATGTAGCTATTTTCTGTGGTCATCATAAATTTATGATTTGACTACTCAGAATTTTTGCCTACTTTTGCCGATGGCTGGCAACGTCTCGCGTGTAAGATTGTATTGAGCAGTTCTTCTCCGTGCGCAATCAATTATTTTTCTTGAAAAATCTTGAGGTCTTTTAAAGTTTTTGCCTTTGCAAAATTTCCCTTGTGCCACACAGTTCTTCTCATGAGTTTTACAAAATAATACCCCAGAGTGGAAAATGTCTCGTCCGTGGACTCGTTCCATGCCAAATCCACCAGAAGAAGTTTATGGAACACAGACAAGCAACAACTTCACACAGGGGCAGTTTAGTCAACAGGACAGCGAGACAACCTTATCTCAAGTATGCCGCCTTTTCGAGCAAAGCCAGCAGCAACACCAAGAAATGATGAATCACGTCATCAATATGGGAAATCACCGTGAGCCATACCAACCGCACTCCAAGTTGTCTGAACTATAGAAGACACGCCCTCCAACAATTGCCCACACTGATAGGCCGCTCGAAGCCGATGATTGGCTTCGAGACATCGAAAGAAAGTTGATTATTGCTCAATGTTCAGATCATGAGAAGGTGCTTTATGCACCTCACTACCTCACTGGAGCAGCTGCCGCATGGTGGGAAAACTTCCTACACATGCATCCCAGTGAACATAACATCACCTGGGAGGAGTTTAAGGAAGGTTTTCGTGGGGCACACATCCCCAGGAGCATCATAAAAATCAAGAAAAGGGAGTTCGATGATCTCAAGCAGAGAGGCATGACAGTGACGGAATACAACAGTCAGTTTTCCCAGCTATCTCGTTATGCCTACAATGAGCATATGAGTGAGAACAAAAGGATGGAAAAGTTTTTGGACGGCCTGGCGCCAGCACTAAAATGCCAACTGGTCGTACACACTTTCCCAAATTTCAAAACTCTGGTCGACAAGGCCATTACGTTGGAGAATGAGCGCCGCAGTCTGGAGGATATTCGTAAGCGAAAAAGGGACAAGACGACTCTTGCTCGCAACAACCGAAGCAAGACTGATGTTCAGAGGAATGAAGCGAGAAAATCCACGACTACTGCTCTAAGGCCAACCAGGCAGTTTCATTCAAGGGACAAGGACTTTACATACCGTCCAGGGGTCACTTGCTATGCTTGTGGAGAGGAAGGGCACTATGCCAAACAGTGCCCAAAACCAAGGAACTCGGCCCCCAAGCCGAACAATGGTGGGAACAATCCAGCCCCCAAGCGTAACAATTTCAATCCCAACAACAATCACAGGAAGGGTCACCTGAACCATGTGACCAAGGAAGAAGCACAGAATGCCCCAGACATCGTACTCGGTACGTTCCCTGTCAACACAATACCTGCCACGGTTTTGTTTGATTCTGGAGCTTCTCACTCGTTCATTTCGAAGAGTTTTGTTTTGCAACATGGTTTTCCGATACTTCCTTTGGAAAAATCTATGATCATCAAGTCCCCCGGGAATAAGCAGATCGCTCAGAGTTACTGCCAAGGAGTGATTATTGAATTCGAAGGACTAAAGTTTCAGGCTAATCTCATCGTGTTGGAAAATAAAGGACTGGATGTTATCCTAGGGATGGACTGGTTAACCACCAACAAGGGATTTATTGACTGTTTCAATCGGACTGTGATTCTCACTCATCATCACGACAAGACAATAAAGGTTACAGCTCAAGAGAGACCACAGTCACGGCAACCAAAGTTGAACAAAGTGGACATTTCAGAATTGAGAAAAGTTCCAGTGGTATGCGAGTTTCCCGACGTATTTCCTGAAGAACTACCAGGCATGCCACCAGACCGAGAGATAGAGTTCAGCATTGAACTAGCACCTGGCACCACCCCCATCTACAAGAAACCTGATAGAATGGCACCATCCGAGTTGGTAGAATTGAAGAAGCAAATAAAGGAATTACTGGACAAAGGATTTATTCGGGCCAGCTCCTCACCTTGGGGTTCTCCAGTATTATTTGCCAAGAAGAAGGATGGGACACTGAAATTGTGTATAGACTATCGAGCTCTCAATATGGTCACCATCAAAAACAAATATCCGATGCCACGGATAAACGATTTGTTTGACCAGCTCGCACAAGCCAAGGTGTTCTCAAAAATTGATTTAAGATCGGGATATCATCAATTAAAAGTACGGACAGAAGATATCCCTAAGACAACATTCACCTCCAGATACGGATTATATGAGTTCACAGTAATGTCGTTTGGACTGACGAACGCCCCCGCATATTTCGTCCACCTCATAAACAAAGTGTGAAATTTATGGACAAATTTGTCGTGGTGTTCATTGATGATATTCTGGTATACTCAAGGACACCAGAGGAACATGCTGAACATCTCAGAATTGTATTGGGAGAATTAAGGAAACATCAATTATACGCCAAATTTAGCAAGTGTGAATTTTGGCTAAGACAAGTTGGTTTTCTAGGCCATATATTGACCCAAGAAGGCGTGGCCGTAGACCCAGAAAAAGTCAAAGCCATACTTGACTGGAAACCACCAGCCAGCGTAACAGATGTACGGAGTTTTCTAGGAATGGCTGGATATTACCGAAGGTTTATTGAAGGATTCTCCACTGTGGCAAAACCAATGACACAGTTGCTCAAGAAAGACAAGAAATTTGTATGGACTGAAGCGTGCGAGAAAAGCTTCCAAGGGCTCAAGAAGAAACTAACAACAACACCGGTTTTGGTTGTGCCAGACATACACAAGAGTTTTGAAGTGTATTGTGACGCATCCCGGAAGGGCCTCGGGTGCGTATTGATGCAGGACGGCAAAGTTGTTGCGTATGCTTCCAGGCAACTACGGAAGCATGAGGAAAATTATCCTACTCATGACTTGGAGCTAGCAGCAGTCATCCATGCACTCAAAGAGTGGAGGCACTTTCTACTGGGAAATCGTTGTGAAATATATACGGACCATAAGAGCCTTAAATATATTTTCACACAACCAGAGCTAAATTTACGACAACGACGCTGGTTGGAATTGGTCAAAGACTATGATGTCGGCATTCACTACCATCCAGGGAAAGCAAATGTAGTGGCAGATGCTCTTAGTCGGAACCCCAGCCCGGGCAACGGCAATCCACAGAACTTGAGGCCTGAGTTTTAGCAGGAGTTCACTAGACTCAACATGGTGTTAGTCTGTGAGGGCAACGTATCAAATCTGGAGATACATCCCACCCTAATGGAACAAATTATGGAGGCTCAGCAGGGACATCCCAGCATCGAAGGTATAAAGAGAAAAATGAGCCTTGGCAAGGCTTTAGAGTTCGTCACAGACAATGAGGGAGTATTATGGTACGGGGACAGACTTTGCGTACCAAACATTGAGGAACTCAAACAACAAATCCTAACTGAAAGCCACACCGCTCCATATTCAATCCACCCTGGAGGAACCAAAATGTACAAAGACATTCAGGAAAGATTTTGGTGGCACGGTATGAAAAGGGATATAGCCACATTCATCGCTTGTTGTGATTCGTGTCAGCGCATTAAAGCTGAGCACCAAAAGCCAGCAGGGCTACTGCAGCCAAACAGGATACCTGAGTGGAAATGGGATGAAATTGGAATGGACTTCATCGTCAGACTACCTCGATCACAACGCGGAAATGATGCCATATGGGTCATCACTGATAGGCTAGCCACGTTTGTCTGCATGGAGTCCCAAAGACTATAATATCCGACCGAGGCACTCAATTTGTCTCTAAATTTTGGGATCACTTACAACAAGCTCTGGGCACTCAACTAGCATTCAGTACAGCATACCACCCCCAGACTGATGGACAAACTGAAAGAGTAAACCAAATCCTAGAGGACATGCTGAGAGCCTGTGTGCTCACCTATGGGTCCAGTTGGGAAGAAAGTTTGCCGTATGCCGAGTTCGCATACAACAACAGTTACCAAGCCAGCTTACAAATGGCACCTTTTGAAGCATTGTACGGACGGAGGTGTCGTACCCCACTAAATTGGTCAGAGACAGGTGACAGTCATATCTTCGGCCCAGACATGCTCAAGGAAGCCGAGGAGAAAGTTAAACAGATCAGGGACAGACTCAAGACAACTCAAAGCCGACAAAAGAGCTATTACGATCGAAAACATCGTGAGGTCAGCTTTGAACCCGGTGATTACGTATACCTACGAGTGTCTCCTATGCGGGGCCTGCAACGGTTCAAAATTAAAGGGAAGCTAGCCCTGAGATTTATTGGACCTTTCTATATAGTTGCACGAAGAGGCACAGTAGCCTACCAGCTAAACCTACCCAAAGAGCTGTCAGACGTCCACGACGTGTTCCACGTCTCACAATTGAGGAAATGTGTGAGCAACCCGGAAAAGCATATATCTCATGAGAGTATTGATGTACAACCAGACCTCACCTACAGAGAGCGACCAGTAAAAATATTGGAAGAGTCTGAAAGGAGGACCCGTCAGAAAACAACTAAATTTTTCAAGGTTCAGTGGAGCAATCACACCGAGGACGAAGCTACATGGGAAAGAGAAGATTTTCTTCAGGCAGAGTACCCACATCTATTTGAGGATCAGCTGAAATCTCGGGGACGAGATTTTTCCTAAGGGGGTAGGTGTTGTGACACCCAAAATTTTTATTTTGGTTTTATCAAAATCTTTATTTGATTTGAAGGAGGGTTTTTAAAATTTTTCTTCTAAAGAACTCTCCCTCTCAAAAAATTTCTTTTATGACAAGTGTTTTGTTTGGATTTACCCAAGACTTTATCTTTGGCCTTGGAGGTTTTTCCATCTTATGTTGACTCATCACAAATGTTTTTCATTTGGGAAATTTTTTGAAAATCTTTTTAAATAGCCCTATGGCATTTGGAGTGATCTTTTCCCCTTTCAAAAACTACTCTTGCCATGACATGAGTGGAAATCCCCTCCCAAAAGCCATTCCCCATCTTTGTGCCAAGATAAACTTCAAATCCAGCAAGTTGAACTTCCCCATGTTTTTGTTTCCATTTATTCCTTATCAAAAATATTTTCTGCCTTCTACTTTGGCTCTTGGAGATTTACAAAGGAACTACCTTTTCTCCTTTGAGTTTTGCCTCCAAACCATCTTCCCTGGCTAGTCCTTAGAGCCCTCAACCAAGATCCATGATGATCCACTGGTCTCCAGTTCAAAAATTTCAAATTGTGCTTGCTGCAAGTTTGGACCATATTTGCCAAATTTGATGAAATTCAATTGTTTTCTCCTCCTAAAAATCTGAGAAAATTCAGGCAACCTCTGGATGCATTGAGAGGTCACCTCACAAGCCCTAGCTCCCGAATTTTTTTTCTTCATGCCAAATCATTTCGTCGAACACCTGAAGGGTATTGTTACTGTCGAAGTTCAGAAATTCAGAGGTGCAGTTTCAGTGGCCGATGTCGTTTTCTTCAGAACCCCTTCTCGATCTCGCCAGTAGCCGCGGTGGCGCCGTGCGCCCTGTGCCTCCTTCTTATCCCTGCGCCGCACGATCGCCTGGAAGCTTGCGGGCGTCGGCGACGAGATGGTGGAGGTGCGCCACCCCGTGAGCGACGGCAGCAGCGCCCTTTGCAGCTGCCAGAGAGGCGCAGCGTTGGACGGCACCGTCCAGCGCCGCCCAAGCCACTAGAAGCCACCGCGTGGCCATCCACTCACCCGTGCACGCTGCAGTCCGTCGTCGTGAACTGGTAGGCGCGGAGCGCGCTCCCTGCCGCCGCCGTGCCCGTACGGCCGTTCCGTCGAGGGCCAGTGCATTACGCAAGCCCGACCGAGGTTTGAGCAGAGAAACGGCGCCAGTGACCCTCCCTGATGATGCCTAGCCTCCTAAACCCCCTGCCCAACCTCTGCCTCGCCGTAATTGCTCGCCGGAGCTATCCCGTTCATGGCCATCCCCTCGGATCGCCTATAAAAGGAGGCCCCGAGCTCGAACTCGAACCCGCACCACCTATACACACCACCAGTACCACGCCAAGCCACTGGGGGAGCCCCGAGGGAGTCTTCTTCCCCAACTCCGGCCGCCTCGACCCGCTTCGGGATCCAGCGCGATTCACTCCCGTGCGTGCACCCCTACCCCTCAGCTCTTGCCAGTAGCCTCCTAGTACATCCACATCTCTGACCCGCGCATCAATTTGAAGCTTGCAGCACCCACCGGAGCATTCCAACATCGCCCGAACCACCGTCCGCCGGAGATAGTGTCGCCGTCGACGTGGTGCTCTCCGACGGCCAAGTCCACCACCCACCAACGCGGAAGAACACCCTGAACCTGTTGGTACCCTCCGATCTCTCTGCCTCGCCGTGGTTCAACGCCGACGACCACCGCAGCCTACGGGCGCCGGTGAGCTCCGTTGGGAGTTTTGAACCTGACGGGTGGGACCCCCCCGTCAGCCTCTCTTCTTTTCCCCTTCGAACCGTTTTCTGAAAGCGCCTTTGGGCAAAACATGTTTTCTCTTCTGGGCTGGCGTATTTCCTACCGAACCGTTTTCTGTTTTCTCAAACAAGCCCCTGGATCTTTTCTGTTTCATCACAGATTAGTCCTTGGACTAAAACCCTTATATCTTTTTAATAAAAGATGCTTTTTGATTGATTCTTTTTCTGCCAGTCTTGTATTTTTGTCTAGTTTTTTATAGTATTTATTTGGAATTTTTTTGGAACAATTTTTATGCACGCAACGATTTTCACGTTAGTATACGGTTTCGTTATACCGTAGGTTCCGGAGGAGGTGACGGAGCCGCGAACTTCGCCGAGCTAGACTCCGACTTCTCCGAACCAGGCAAGCATGTTTGAACCTTTGATATGATGAGTGTTTTGCATGTTTGCTTGAATGGTTTGCACATGGCATATGAGCATCGGTGAGTGTCACGTTGCATTCAAGGCAACTAACCGTGTGCTTCGAAGTTTGCTGTGATGTCTTGATGAGAGATGACCTGATCATGTGGTGACATGTAACATCCCAAATTTTCAATTTGGTATGTTATACATAGATCATCATTGCATATCATAATTTATTGCATTTTGACAAATCCTCGATAAATCCTAAGCAACTCAAGGACCCTCGGAGAGAGTTGGGGATTTTCTCGAATTTTCATATTTGATTTTCATCAAATTATAAAACGAGGATTTTGGTTTTAATTATTTTCTCTCCGGAAAAATATTTCATTTTAAAATAAACGAGAGGAGAAAATATGACTTCTCCAAAACAATTGAAATACTGGAGAAAAAGTGTTAAATTATTTATCGGAATTTATTTGGAATTTATTTGCAATTTTAATTGCATTAAAAATAGTGCATGTTTTCAAAATTTATTTTGTGTTAAAAAATGTTCACCCTATTCTAGATTTTCTAACTAGACGGGGAAAATTTATTTTATCTTTTTTGGACTTTTATTTATTTTTCTACGAATTTTTTTCCGCGGAACGTATTTAAAAAAAAAACCGCGCGACGCCCGACCGGGCCGAAGCCCAGCCGAGCGCCGGCCCACCCCGCGCCCCTCTCCTTCCCCAGCACGACGCCGCCGCCGCTCGCCGAGTCCGGCACCCGCACGCCACCCCGCCGCCTGCCCCCTCCCCCAAGCCACCTCCACCCCCCTACTATATATGTAGCCGCCCCCCTCTTCTCTCATCCCGCCGCCGCCCGCCTTGCCCCGCACCCGCCGCCGCCGGAGCCGAGCACGGGAGCCGCCGCCGCCGCCGTTTGCCGCCCCCTCGCACCCCCCCGAGCACCCCGCACCCCGCCGCCCTCGCCGCCCCTCGCCGGAGCCCGCCCCGACGAGGTACCTCGCCGCCGTTCGTTGCCGGTTTTGTTTTTTTTTTAAAAACCGTTCGTTAAAAAAAACCCTAGATCGGTTTTTTTTCGGTTTTGTTATTTTGTGAACGTTCACCGACACGTTCGTTTTAACGAACGCGTTCGTCGGTTTTTCTCTGTTAACGAACGCCCGTTCTTTAACCGTTCGTCCGTTTTTCTTTTTCGTCAGATTTTTTTCCGCGATTATCTCAGATTCGATTTCTGATCGAATCTTCGTTTCTGTTTAACTTTTCGCTCGTTTATCGGAATCAGGCGATTCAAGCGCCTAGAGTTTCGTCTCGAAATTCTCTTTCCGTTTAACCTACTCAAACAAGTTTTTGCTACTGTAAAATTTGACCTAGATCCAGATTAGTAAACGGAGCTTGTTTCTTTCGCCGTTTGACTTTCGTTGCTTCTTTCGAGTTGATTCTTTTTGCAAACCGGAGTTCTTAAGTTGAACTTTCTAGTTGGATCTTTCATTCGAGTTTTACCTGTGCATTAGATGAGTACTTATTGTTTGCTTGTTTGTTTGCGATAGAGTACCCGGAGTGTGCCGCTTGTTACTTCGAATCGCTAGGTTTCGCGGATCATCAGCAAGGCAAGTAACACTTTGATCATATACCTTCCATACCCAGTTTTTATTGCATTAGATCTATTTCCTCAAACACTTGCATGATTAGGATCTAATTAAATTGTGGGTATTGGGAAGTAGTTGAGGTAGTACCTATTACCTGTTCTTTTATCAAACTCTTGGGAGTTACTTCTACGTTGCTATTATATTGCCATGCTATGCTCGTAGACGTGGATTGGGTTTGAGAGATTTCCATGATAGATGTGAGATTGTTAATTAATGGTTTACTTAAGGTGGCAACTAAAACTCACATCTGGGTGGATTGAGGTACCTGGGTATTCCAGGATTGCCTGTTTTTTCTTTTTGGACCGCCACCCAGGTTCAAAGGGATCATAAGATTATTCATGCTAGAAACTTCCGTGTGCAGCCGCAAGCTATTATGGGCTCTAGCATAGTTGAGTAAGTTGTGTGAACTCTTACAGTGGTAGACTAGCAGATGTAGGGGAAAGTAGGTGTAACTGTCTACCCATAGGTAAGGTGCAAACACTTCTGAAAGACTGTGTCTCGGTCATCCGTTACTCAAACACCATGTAGTGCGAGTAATCCAACGGAGGAGATCGAGTCTTGTGGGGAAAAGTGCGCAAACCTCTGCAGAGTGTACAAACTAATCATGGTTAGCCGTGTCCCCGGTTATGGACAACTTGAGTATCTAGTACTTGGATTATCATGTGAATCTCATCATCATGTTACTTTTAATTAATTTTGTTGGGTTAATGATGATTCTTAATTGGGATTGAGATGCTGTCAACCATCTCAATGTTTCACAACCACCATGATAGTTAAATAAAATTTATTCCTTTGCAGTAGAGAAAAATTGGCTTTCCGCAAAAACTTAACCATAGAGGTTTCCACCAGCCATATATGCATGTAGTATAGCATTACTATGTTCATTATTCTCTATGTGTTATTTTGCCAGCATATTCCATGTGCTGACCCGTTTTTGGGCTGCAACGTTTCATGTTGCAGACTTTTCAGACGACGAGTAAGGTGCCTTAGGTCGTGGTCTTATACTCAGTGATGCCGCTGGAGTTGATGGACTCACTTATCTTCCAAGTCTTCCGCTGTTATCGTTTTAGATGGCCTTAAGCCATATTTATCATACTTATTCTCCTTGGAGATATTCGATGTAATAAGTGTGTGATTGCTACTCTGCTATAAATCCTCCATTTGTACTGTGCGTGTCAGCATTACTGATCCAGGGATGACACTCGTGCACAGCAGCACAGACCATTTGAGGTCTGGTCGCTACATGACATGAGAGGTGATAAGATGGTATTGTTGTAACATGCCAGTCTTACGTCATCCGATAAACTCCGACGTTAACGTGGGCTGAGCCACGTTACCGTTCTTCCCCTTTCGTGCTGCCACATGTTTTCTGCAAAGAATACGGTTTAGTAAGTTGCTAACCTCTTTCCTTGTACACACCAAGTAGAGGGGCCGGGATGAGGGTTCCATGGCCCTGGATTAAAGCCAGTCATCCGGTCAGGGGGCATGGGTGTTTCCGGTTGGGACCGAGAGGGGGGCACCCCTTAGAGCGCGCGGTATAAATTTGATCCCATGTACGCGAGGTTGTAGCCTCCCCGTCTCAAAGTTTTTCTTGAACGTTGCCGAGGGTGATTCCTGGCTTCGGAATGTTGAATGGGTGTGTACTGGTTAGATGTGTTTCTCCTAAAACACCGTAAACGAAACTAGTCCCTTGTGACTACTGAAATCCGTTGGCTGTGGTTAAGAGTACAAACTCTGCAGAGTCAAATCCTTCCGAGTCATCGTGTCCATGATCAAGGACCATGGCCAGCATATCCATATCCATGTCAGTCCCTGTGTCAGTCTCCGTGAAAGTCCCCGGTAAACAAGCTTGAGTGGTAAACCCGGTTGAATGTTATTCCTGTGGATGGACTAACCCTTTTATTATCTCGTACTTGAGTATTACCTTGGAAATGATTTAAATTCATGAGCTACTGAAATTTTAAGTTATGAGATATAAGCCCTTTACGTGATGTCGCTCAGACGTCCGACTGTGGCACTCTTGTCATTTACTTCTGATATAAGCCCTTTATGTGATGTCGCTCAGACGTCCGACTGTGGCACGCTCGTTATTTACTTTTGATATAAGCCCTTTATGTGATGTCGCTCAGACGTCCGACTGTGGCACTCTTGTCATTTACTTTGATATAAGCCCTTTATGTGATGTCGCTCAGTCGTCCGACTGTGGCACTCTTGTCATTTACTTTTGATATAAGCCCTTTATGTGATGTCGCTCAGACGTCCGACTGTGGCACGCACTGTCATTTACATTCCATTATAAGCCCTTTATGTGGTGTCGCCTTGACGCCCGACTGCGGCATTGTTAATTTATTTGTATCCTTTCGAGGAGTCATTCAGACACTCGATTGGCCTTCAGTATTACATTGGGATTTCGGGAGGACTACCGCCCGACTTCCTTTTTATTTCCCATGCATAGCTATTTTATTATCTGAGTGCGCTCTATTAATCTGTTCATACGCATCATGTTTACATTTGTTATATCTTATGTCCAAACTGTCTTGCGAGTACTTTCATAGTACTCACCTGGCTTGTTGATTTGGCCAGATGTTGACGAAGGCGATCTCATGGATGAAGAGTTTGATAGTGAGTCCGACGCCTAGAGGAGTCCTAGTCAGTCCCGTGCGATCCTGGATTTCGGTCACTTGTATTATATACGCTTCCGCCACCCGCAATAAGAATCCTCGAGCCTCACTCCGACGCTCGATGAGCTGTAAGATTTAGGAGTCATGTCACCCACTTCTCTGTGACATATCCACCACCACTTTTATTACGAGTCAGTAGTATGCCACCATACCCCCTTGTGTCATATCCGCCTTTATGTATATTATCGGCGTGCTTGTAATAAATTGTTGAGCAGCCTCCGCTCAACCTTGTATTATATTTAGTACTCCTGGTTCTTTCTGTAATCAAGAAATTGTCTACCAGTAAGAAGGAATTCTTCTCTATTGGTCCGTAAAAGGGATCGGTTTCTCAATAAGTGTTTTATTGGAAAACCGGTCGTGACAGTAAAGATATCTGATTTGCTGCAAGTATGCTCTGAATTCTATTTTATTGTGATCAATTTATTTTGTGATTTCGTGCATCTAAAACTTTGTTTTCTGTACCGGATATACATCACATAAAAGATACGTGTAGATTTTTGATATCTCATTGATCTAGGAGATCTAACGATCGAGTGCAGATTGCAAAAAATTTATCACGCATTCACACTGCTTTCTTGGTTCTTGGTAGCAGAGAAATTCTATAAAGGCCGTTCTTGGTGTTCTACATGGCCACAAAGATTTCGCATTTCACATAGAGAAAGACACAGGAAAGGAAAATGAAGAGCATGGCCACCACCATATATGTCCTTGCCTTGTCACTAACCACCACCACCTTGCTCTTCACCGGCAGCAGTGCATGCCCGCGTGATCCGTTAATGACCATCGCAGCCGCATGCCACCAGGTGAGCACAGGGCAACCCTTGTTGGAGCTCTGCATGAAAACATTGCATGCTGCATTTGAGAATAGTGAGGTCACCGAGTACGCCAATATTGCTGCGGGTACTGCACAATATTCGTGTCAAGAAACCCAGCGCATTGGCAAGAATTTGTTGCAGAACCCGTCGCTCCCCAAAGAGCTGCGGGCAGCGTACGATCACTGCATTGGCAAGTACGACATGGTGAAGAACAAGATCGGAGCCATCGATAATGCCGTGCGCACTTGCTGGTTCGCAACCTTCAAGCAGGACTGCGTGGATGTTGCCGCTGCAATCGACGATTGTGCTCATAACTTGCAGCCCGTCGGCTCATCTTCGCCATTGTACAAGATGGTTTTAACTGACCGGGATCTGAGCACACTTAGTTGCTCGCTGGCACTCCACGGTGTCGCTAAGCAATGGCATTAAGAAGTGACAAATCTGGTTGTGTAACTTCTTATTGAAAATAATTCCATGTTTGCATGTGAAGATTTCTTTACTTGAATAAATATGAATTTCAATGCACACCAATAGAATTTGATGCCATGCATCTGTTTTTTTCTTTGAGAATCAACGGGGGGGGGGGGGGGAGTTCTCCACCTGAATATATTACTCAAAGTCTGCCAAAGCAGCAAGGGGTGTTACCACTATATCCATTCCACATGATGTGCTTCCAGAAAAATCCGGATCAAGGGGTGTTATAACTATAAACAGCCTTGGTATCGCTCTAGATGCACATGCCTAGGACAACTTCCTTGCACTGCCTAACTTTTGGATGTCGTGTTCTTGTTCATTTATCAGGAGACATTCTCCAGCTGTTGCAAAGTTCCTCCCAAATATAGCCATTTAGGGCATCTCCAACGCTGATACTCAAACCGTCTGCAACCATCCAGACCGCACGGTCCGGCCGTGTTTTTCCATCCAAGGCGGTTGTATTGGTTCGCTCGGCGGTCCGGACGTCCTTTTTCCCGCAAACCGAAAGCAAAAAAGGGAGATGGGGGCTTTGCGGGCTTCCGGACCGTTGCCATGCCCGCTTCTGACTAACTTGGCCCACCCAAACCATTCTATGTCGCCCGCACCCTTTCCCGCCTGAGCAGTGAGCGCCTCTCCAGTGCCAGACTTGAACGTGACCGAGTAGGAGGTGCGGCTGGACTCTTACCGCTCCTCTCGTGACATCCGCCACGACCGCTGGCGGTACCGCGTCCGTCAGACGGAGTTAGAAGCCGTCTTCAATGAGATCGACGGGGCGGCAGATGCAGTGTATGACAAGAGTGAGGACGAGGAGGACGTCGCCAGCTTCGCCAAAACCACGAAGCCGGCACGTCCTGGGACGCCGCCATCAGCGAGGAAGGGTAGAGCATGGGAGATCGCCGGTGCTCGGGTCCCAAGAAGGCCACCGCTCTTTTGCTCCCGCTAAAGCCAAGCTTGGCATGGTCAAATCGTCAGCCGATTAGCCGCTTGCAGGTTGCGGAGGCGGAGGTTCAGTTCCCGGGGCCCATGGCCTGCCGGACACGGGGAACAAGCGTCGACGGTCATTTAGACTAGGTTTAGAGTACGGTTAAGTCCAAGTATGTCGAAATGTAACGATTTTGCTCCGGTTTAGATGCAAAGCATCAGGTTTTATGTAAAATTATCCGCATGGATGAATATCGTCCGGTTTGCTTAAAATTTGTTCAATTTCAATAAATTTGTTCCGAAATGTAACCAGACATATGCGGATAGCTTTGGATGACCGGCTCCCGCATCCGTGTAGGACTGGTCCCCACGGTCTGCGGACAGATGCAGTGGCCGGTTTACGGGTCAGCGTTGGAGATGCCCTTAGGTGCCATTCCTCCTTTGGGTCCATATCTGGTCTTTCACCCATTTTCTAGCATCTTGTTTTGTTTATGGGATCACATGCATAGTCGTATGATTCATATGAGAAAAAAATTCAAATTCGTCCCTTAATCCATCGTTGAAATGTAATCTCTACTGTTAAAGAGGAGTTGGTAGTCCCGCCTCCATGGTTTATTTTTGCCTCACCTCCCACCATCGCCTCAGAGCATCTCCAGCCGTTGGCCCCCTAGGAGGCGCTAAAAATCGCCCCTGGGGGCGCACCGGCGCAAAACGCGTGCTGGGGGCGTGATGCCCCCCAGTCGCGGCGCCCACGTTATTTTTGAAAATAAAGTTCTGGCACATACACGGCGCAAATTCAACCAAAATTCGGCGAGTTCATACATATTTAAAATATTTTACAAAAAACGCTACTAGGCCCGCCGTCTCCCTCGCCGCTCCTCGCCACCCGCCGCCCTTGCAGCCCGCCGCCCTTGCAGCTCTACATGCCGAGGAGGCTGTAGAACTGTGTGTAGTCGCCGCCGCCGCCGCCGTCGTCGTCGTCGTCGCCTCCTCCACGGCCGCCGTCCCTGCTGCAACCCTCCCCAGGTTGGCGCGGCGGGTTGGATGGTCCGGGGGCGTCCTCGTCCTCGTCGCGGTCGAGTATCACCACGCCGTGCTCGTCCTCGCGCCCACGCTTGTGGGCGGCTATCTCCTCCAGGGCCCGGCGCTGCCGGACCATCTCGTCGCGGAGGTAGTCGTCCCGCGCCCACTGTAGGGCGTCCTCGTCGGAGTAGCCGCGCCGGGCTATCTCGTACTCCGCAGGGAGGCCGGGCTCCGGCTTCGGCCTGACGAGGACGAGGCGGCCAGAGGCGGGGGTGGAGTCCTAGATGCGGACGCTGGAGCTATGGGTGCGCCGGCTGACCGGCGTGTCCTGGGGCTCTGGCTTGACGGGGCGGAGGCAGGGAGAGCCGGAAGAGCGGTCGGACGAGGAGGAGGACGCCCCGGGGTCCATGCGCCTCGGCGTCCACGAGCTCCCACGCCGGCGAGAGAAGGACGGGGGAGCGGGGTACTCCAGCCTTGGCGTGTCGCCACCATCGATGTACTCGAGGACGGCCTCCAGCGTGCGGCCGAGCACGCCCCACCATCGGAGCCGCCCTTCGGAGTTGAGCCTTCCGGAGGGCACGACGCCGTTGGTGGCCTCGAGCTGCTCGGCGTGGCGGCGGCTTAAGTAGGGCTCCCAGAGCGGGCTGTCGGGGACGTACCGTGGACCTTCCCTCGCCGCCCGCGGCGGGGAGGCGCGGATACGCGCGATCTCCACACGCCGTGCCGCCCCGGTGGGCGGTGGTGGCACCGGGACCCCACCGGCGCTGATCCTCCACGCCCCGGGCACCCGCATGTCCGGCGGGACCGGGTACTCGGCCTCGAAGAGGAGCCGAGCTTCGTCCTCGTGCAGGTGGCGACGACCGAAGCCGTTCGCCACCGCGCCGTCGCCTGGGAAGCGCTCGTCCATGCTTTGAACTGGAGACGGCGAGAGAAGAGGGAGGAAAGGGGGAGAAATGGCGCATCGGCGATGGAGACTCTGTGCGTGTCACCGGCGCGCTGGGGGTCGGTTTATATATGCGGAGGCGCCGCACGTACGCGTGGCCGCCGCGTGTACGCGTGGCGGGCGAGGGACGCGCGTCGTCCGGTCTTCACTGCGCCGCCCGTGAGGCATCAATGGAGGAGGCTGACCGGCGCGGCAGCGCGCGGCAGCTTTGGCATTGATTCGCCGTGGGAAATGAGGCGATGAGGACGACGAAGCGGCGAGAAGAGAGACGAGTCGCTGGCAAGGAGGGCCCGCGGCTCTTTCACGCCAAAAACAATTCGCCCGGCACCCCCGAGCGCCCCCAGCGCGCCGGGTTTGGCCTGGGTCCGCCGGTGCCAATTTCGGCCCGAGCCGGCGAAAAATGGGCCCTTGGGGGCGCGACTGGGCCGATTTTTCGGCGCTGGCGGCCGGAAAACCGCCTGGGGGGCCTTGTTGGGGGCGCGGCTGGAGATGCTCTCACCCAAGTTTTTTCTCCCTCCTACAAAAAATCAAATTGTTTTGCTCCACCCTACCATTGGTTCGGCCGTCCCCACTCTATACCACCTTCTGGCATTTCCCTCCTCCGATTTTTCCATGGTCTTGCACACACGTATCCGTGGCAAGCACAGACGTAGGCATCTCTCGCTCGCTTGCCCGTTTCCTCTCCCTACCGCGCTAGCCCTATTCCCACCCAGCTCCGGCCGCCTCCACCACAGATTCACACGACCACTACGCCAGTCGGGCTTCATCCGACTCTTCTTCTCCCAAAATCCACCACCGCCTCGTTGTTCTACTCCTATTGGTGAGAAAACCTAACCACCCCTTTCCCCGCTGTGGTAGCGTCAGTGACCTCCAACGCTCCTCGGCTCGGCCTCCGCCACCACTGACCTCCCACCCCCACGACCCTCGCAAGCTGTTTCACTCATAACCCCTCACCATGCCACCTTCCTCCTGCGCATTAGGGCATCTCCAACACCGACCGCCAAATTGATCGCATACGTCTGGACCATGCGGTCTGGACGTGTTTTTTCATCCAAGTCGGTACCCCATCTGTCTGCCGGGGGGGGGGGGCTTTGTGGGCATCCTGACCACTACCACACACGCATCTGACACCGCAGACCCACCTAAAACACTCTCCCTAGCCCATGCCCTTTCCCGCCCCGAAGTGACTGCCTCGCATTCATGACGCTCCAAAGCGCCAACGCCGCATTGATGCCGGCCCAGAGCAAATGCGATCTCCCACTAGAGTCGGTCCTGAAGCAGCGCGCCGGCCGAGAACGCCACATGTATCCTTCTGGTTTGGGTCCGGGGACATTTTATTGAAATGTTAGTAAAGTGCCTGGTCGCGGCTCCAGGGCTGGAGGGTTAGTAAGTTAGTAAGTTAGTCATGAGGACGTACCTTAGTGCTTGGTCACGGCTCCAGGGCTTCCTCCTTGATCGATGGTCGGGGATGAAGAGAGTTGGTTCATCTCGTGCTTGGTCACAACTCCAGGGCTTTTAGTTAGTCTTGTTAGTACATGTAGTCCTCATGTGCCTGGGCGCGGCTGCAGGGCTTGTCGGCGTTCTGGGAACCAGGTTACCCAGACCTGCCTGCCTGTGGCCCATGGCGTGGCTCCATCGACGGCCTAGTACGGCCCACCTCCAAGACTATCAACACAAGACCCTCGCGAGGGGCCAAGCCTCGCGAGGTGGACGACACTAAGACCTCCTGAGGGAGCATCCTCCCCAGGCAGCCTCCCGAGGAGCAAAGATTTCTATGCTGGTGCCCAACCTCATGAGGTTGCGGTGACGCAAGCCATGACGATCAAGGCCAGGCGGGCGCCAGCGGGCGCAGAGAAGACAGTTTCCTCTTTGGTGCTAAAGAAGCCAGAACAGGCGTGGGTTCCCGAGGAATCTGGCAAAGGTTTCCATTTCCGGTGCAACAAGACCAAGACCGCCAGGACGGATGTCATCACTGAGCCAAAGGGTGATGCAACAAAGTAGCGTAAGTATTTCCCTCAGTTTTTGAGAACCAAGGTATCAATCCAGTAGGAGGCCACACGCAAGTCCCTCGTACCTACACAAACAAATAAGAACCTTGCAACCAATGCGATAAAGGGGTTGCCAATCCCTTCATGGCCACTTGCAAAAGTGAGATCTGATAGAGATGATAAGATAATATTTTTGGTATTTTTATGATAAATATTAAAAGTAAAGATTGCAAAGTAAACAAAGAAAGAAATAGCTAGTTGACGGGAGATTAATATAATGGAGAATAGACCCGGGGGCCATAGGTTTCACTAGTGGCTTCTCTCAAGATAGCATAAGTATTACGGTGGGTGAACAAATTACTGTCGAGCAATTGATAGAATTGAGCATAGTTATGAGAATATCTAGGCATGATCATGTATATAGGCATCACGTCCGCAACAAGTAGACCGACTCCTGCCTGCATCTACTACTATTACTCCACACATCGACCGCTATCCAGCATGCATCTAGAGTATTAAGTTCATAAGAACAGAGTAATGCATTAAGCAAGATGACATGATGTAGAGGGATAAACTCAAGCAATATGATATAAACCCCATCTTTTTATCCTCCATGGAAACAATACAATACGTGTCGTTTCCCCTATTGTCACTGGGATCGAGCACCGCATGATTGAACCCAAAGCCAAGCATTTTTCCCATTGCAAGAAAGATCAATCTAGTAGGCCAAACCAAATTGATAATTCGAAGAGACTTGCAAAGATAACCAATCATACATAAAAGAATTCAGAGAAGATTCAAATATTGTTCATAGATAATCTTGATCATAAACCCACAATTCATCGGATCTCGACAAACACACCGCAAAAAGAGTTACATCGAATAGAACTCCAAGAAGATCGAGGAGAACTTTGTATTGAGATCCAAAGAGAGAGAAGAAG
Source organism: Triticum aestivum (assembly GCF_018294505.1). NCBI lineage: Eukaryota > Viridiplantae > Streptophyta > Magnoliopsida > Poales > Poaceae > Triticum > Triticum aestivum. The sequence continues at coordinate 57,930,580 of NC_057799.1, forward strand.
CCATCTAGCTAATAAATATGGACCCGAAGGTCTGTGCTAAACTACTCACACATCATCGGAGAGGCTATGGTGTTGATGTACAAGCCCTCCGTGATCGATGCCCCCTCCGGCGGAGCGCCGGAAAAGGCCCCAAGATGGGATCTCACGGGTACAGAAGGTTGCGGCGGTGGAAATAGGGTTTCGTGGTGCTCCTGGATGGTTTCGGGGTACGTAGGTATATATAGGAGGAAGAAGTAGGTCGGTGGAGCTACGAGGGGCCCACGAGGGTGGGGGCGCGCCCAGGGGGCCAGGCGCGCCTCCCTGCCTCATGGCCTCCTCGTTCGTTTCTTGACGTCCACTCCAAGTCCTCTGGATCACGTTTGTTCCAAAAATCACGCTCCCGAAGGTTTCATTCCGTTTGGACTCCGTTTGATATTCCTTTTCTGCGAAACACTGAAATAGGCAAAAAAACAACAATTTAGACTGGGCCTTGGGTTAATAGGTTAGTCCCAAAAATAATATAAAAGTGTATAATAAAGCCCATTAAACATCCAAAACAGAATATATAATAGCATGGAGCAATCAAAAATTACAGATACGTTGGAGACGTATCAAGCATCCCCAAGCTTAATTCCTGCTCGTCCTCGAGTAGGTAAATGATAAAAACAGAATTTTTGATGTGGAATGCTACTTAGCAAATTCTTCAATGTAATTTTCTTTATTGTGGCATGAATGTTCAGATCCGAAAGATTCAAGATAAAAGTTTAGTATTGACATAAAAATAATAATACTTCAAGCATACTAACTAAGCAATTATGTCTTCTCAAAATAACATGGCCAAAGAAAGTTCATCCCTACAAAATCATATAGTTTGGTCATGCTCCATTTTCGTCACACAAGAATGCTCTCATCATGCACAACCCCGATGACAAGCCAAGCAATTGTTTCGTACTTTAGTAATCTCAAACTTTTTTCAACTTTCACACAATACATGAGCGTGAGCCATGGATATAGCACTATGGGTGGAATAGAATATAATGATGGGGGTTGTGTGGAGAAGACAAAAAAGGAGAAAGTCTCACATTGACGCGGCTAATCTACGGGCTAGGGAGATGCCCATCAATTGATGTCAATGCAAGGAGTAGGGATTGCCATGCAACAGATGCACTAGAGCTATAAATGTATGAAAGCTCAACAAAAGAAACTAAGTGGGTGTGCATCCAACTTGCTTGCTCATGAAGACCTAGGCATTTGAGGAAGCCCATTGTTGGAATATACAAGCCAAGTTCTATAATGAAAAAATCCCACTAGTATATGAAAGTGACAAAACGAGAGACTCTCTAACATAAAGATCATGGTGCTACTTTGAAGCACAAGTGTGGAAAAAAAGATAGTAGCATTGCCCCTTTTTATTTCTCTTTTTTTTGGGGCCTCCTTTTTTTATTTGGCCTTTCTCTTTTTTTTTAATTTGGGACAATGCTCTATTAATGATGATCATCACACTTCTATTTATTTACAACTCGATAGTAGAACAAAATATGACTCTATATGAATGCCTCCGGCGGTGTACCGGGATGGGCAATGAATCAAGAGTGACATGTATGAAATAATATGCATGGTGGCTTTGCCACAAATACGATGCCAACTACATGATCATGCAAGGCAATATGACAATGATAAAGCGTGTCATAATAAACGGAACGGTGGAAAGTTGCATGGCAATATATCTCGGAATGGCTATGGAAATGCCATAATAGGTAGGTATGGTGGCTGTTTTGAGGAAGATATAAGGAGGTTTATGTGTGATAGAGCGTATCGTATCACGGGGTTTGGATGCACCGGCGAAGTTTGCACCAACTCTCAAGGTGAGAAAGGGCAATGCACGGTACCTAAGAGGCTAGCAATGGTGGAAGGTTGAGAGTGCGTATAATCCATGGACTCAACATTAGTCATAAAAAAATCACATACTTATTGCAAAAATCTACAAGTAATCAAAAACCAAGCACTACACGCATGCTCCTAGGGGGATAGATTGGTAGGAAAAGACCATCGCTCGTCCCCGATCGCCACTCATAAGGAAGACAATCAAAGAACACCTCATGTTTCAAATTTGTTACACAACGTTTACCATACGTGCATGCTACGGGACTTGCAAACCTCAACACAAGTATTTCTCAAATTCACAACTACTCAACTAGCACAACTTTAATATCACTATCTCCATATCTCGAAACAATCATCAAGTATCAAACTTCTCTTAGTATTCAATGCACTTTGAAGTTTTTTATCTTGGATGCCTATCATATTAGGACTAATTTTATAACCAAAGCAAATTACCATGCTGTTCTAAAGGAATCTCAAAATAATACAAGTGAAGCATGAGAGATCAATAATTTCTATAAAATAAAACCACCACCGTGCTCTAAAAGATATAAGTGAAGCACTAGAGCAAAATTATTTAGCTCGAAAGATATAAGTGAAGCATAAAGAGTATTCTAATAAATTCCGATTAATGTGTGTCTCTCCCAAAAGGTGTGTACAGCAAGGATTATTATGGTGAACTAAAAAGCAAAGACTCAAATCATACAAGACGCTCCAAGCAAAACACATATCATGTGGTGAATAAAATTATAGCTCCAAGTAAAGTTACCGATGGACGAAGACAAAAGAGGGGATGCCTTCCGGGGCATCCCCAAGCTTAGGATTTTTGGTGTCCTTGGATTTTACCTTGCGGTGCCTTGGGCATCCCCAAGCTTAGTCTCTTGCCACTCCTTGTTCCATAATCCATCAAATCTTTACCCAAAACTTGAAAACTTCACAATACAAAACTTAACAGAAAAACTCGTGAGCTCCCTTAGCGAAAGAAAACAAAACACCACTTCAAGGTACTGTAATGAACTCATTATTTATTTATATTGGTGTTAAACCTACTGTATTCCAACTTCTCTATGGGTCATAAACTCCAATACTAGCCATAGATTCATCAAAATAAGCAAACAACACACGAAAAACAGAATCTGTCAAAAACAGAACAGTCTGTAGTAATCTGTATCAAACGCGAACTTATGAAACTCAGAAAAATCTACCAAAATAGGGCGACCTAGATAATTTGTTTATTGATCTACTGCAATTGGAATCAGTATTTTATCACGTTCTGGTGATTTTTAACAATTGTTTTCGTGAGCAGAAAGTTTCTGTCTTTTTCAGCAAGATCAAATAATTATCATCCAAGAAGATCCTATAGGTTTTACTTGGCACAAACACTAATTAAAACATGAAAAAACGTCTAACCAGAGGCTAGATGTAAGATTTATTACTAAAAATAACCAAAAAGCAAGGAACAAAAATAAAATTGGGTTGCCTCCCAACAAGCGCTATCGTGTAACGCCCCTAGCTAGGCATAAAGGCAATGTTAGATCTAGGTATTGCCATCTTTGGCATGCAATCCATAAGTAGCTCCCATAATAGATTCATAAAGTAATTTAATTTTCTTTCTAGGAAAGTGTTCCATGCCTTTCCTTAAAGGAAATTGGAATATAATATTTCCTTCCTTCATATCAATAATTGCACCAATCGTTCTAAGGAAAGGTCTACCAAGAATAATAGGACATGAAGGATTGCAATCTATATAAAGGACAATAAAATCTACGGGCACATAATTCCTATTTGCAACAATAAGAACATCATTAATTCTTCCCATAGGTTTCTTAACGGTGGAATCCGCAAGGTGCAAGTTTAAAGAACAATCATCAAATTCACGGAAACCTAGCAAATCACACAAAGTTTTTGGAATCGTGGAAACACTAGCACCCAAATCACACAAAGCATAGCAGTCATGATCTTTGATTTTAATTTTAATAGTAGGTTCCCACTCATCATAAAGTTTTCGAGGGATAGAAACTTCTAATTCAAGTTTTTCTTCATAAGATTGCATTAAAGCTTCAACGATATGTTTGGTAAAAGCCTTATTTTGACTATAAGCATGCGGAGAATTTAGCACGGATTGCAACAAGGAAATACAATCTATTAAAGAACAATTATCATAATTAAATCCCTTGAAATCCAAGATAGTGGTTCATTGCTATGTAAAGTTTTAACCTCTTCAATCCCACTTTTACCAATTTTTGCATCAAGATCTAAAAACTCCGAATCATTGGGACACCTTTTAACTAAAGTTGACTCATCTCCAGTCCCATCATTATCAAGATTCATATTGCAAAACAAAGATTTAATAGGGGACACATCAATCACTTTTAGATCTTCGTCCTTATTATCATGAAAACTAGAAGAACACGCTTTCATAAAGCAATCTTTCTTAGCATGCATCCTAGCGGTTCTTTCTTTGCATTCATCAATGGAAATTCTCATAGCCGTGAGAGACTCATTGATATCATGCTTAGGTGGAATAGATCTAAGCTTCAAAGAATCAACATCAAGAGAAATTCTATCCACGTTCCTTGCCAATTCATTAGTCTTAGGCAATTTTTCTTCAAGCAAAGCATTGAAATTCTTTTGAGAAATCATAAATTCCTTAACACTAGTCTCAAAATCAGAGGGAATCTTATTAAAATTTCCATAAGAGTTGTTGTAGGAATTACCATAATTATTAGAGGAATTACTAGGATACGACCTAGGATTAAAATTTCATCTATAAGCGTTGTTACCAAAATTGTTCCTACCAACAAAATTCACATCCATAGATTCATTATTATTCTCAATCAAAGTAGACAAAGGAATATCATTGGGATCAGAAGAAACACTCTTATTAGCAAAAAATTTCATAAGTTCATCCATCTTTCCACTCAAAACATTAATCTCTTCAATTGCATGCACCTTTTTACTAGTAGATCTTTCAGTGTGCCATTGAGAATAATTAACCATAATATTATCTAGGAGTTTAGTAGCTTCTCCTAAAGTGATTTCCATAAAAGTGCCTCCTGCGGCCGAATCTAAAAGATTTCTAGAAGCAAAATTCAATCCGGCATAAAAAATTTGTATAATCATCCATAAATTCAAACCATGTGTAGGGCAATTACGTATCATTAATTTCATCCTCTCCCAAGCTTGTGCAACATGTTCATGATCAAGTTGCTTAAAATTCATAATATCGTTTCTAAGAGAGATGATCTTAGCGGGAGGAAAATACTTAGAGATAAAAGCATCTTTGCACTTATTCCATGAATCAATACTATTTTTCGGCAAAGACGAAACCAAGTTTTAGCACGATCTCTAAGCGAAAAAGGAAATAGCTTCAATTTGACAATATCATTGTCCACATCTTTCTTCTTTTGCATATCACACAAATCAACAAAGCTATTTAGATGGGTAGCGGCATCTTCACTAGGAAGGCCGGGGAATTCATCTTTCATGACAAGATTCAACAAAGCAACATTAATTTCACAAGATTCAGCATCGGTAAGAGGAGCAATCGGAGTGCTAAGAAAATCATTGTTGTTGGTATTGGCAAAGTCACACAATTTAGTATTATCTTGAGCCATCGTGACAAGCAAGTAATCCAACACACAAGCAAACAAGAAGCAAGCGAAAGAAAAAGCGAACGGAAAAAGAGGGCGAATAAAATGGCAAAGGTGAAGTGGGGGAGAGGAAAACGAGAGGCAAATGGCAAATAATGTAATGCGAGGGATAAGAGTTTGTGATGGGTACTTGGTATGTCTTGACTTGTGCGTAGACTCCCCGGCAACGGCGCCAGAAATCCTTCTTGCTACCTTTTGAGCATGCGTTGGTTTTTCCCTTGAAGAGGAAAGGGTGATGCAGCAAAGTAGCGTAAGTATTTCCCTCAGTTTTTGAGAACCAAGGTATCAATCCAGTAGGAGGCCACACGCAAGTCCCTCATACCTACACAAACAAATAAGAACCTTGCAACCAACGCGATAAAGGGGTTGTCAATCCCTTCATGGACACTTGCAAAAGTGAGATCTGATAGAGATGATAAGATAATATTTTTGGTATTTTTATGATAAAGATTAAAATTAAAGATTGCAAAGTAAACAAAGATAGAAATAGCTAGTTGACGGGAGATTAATATAATGGAGAATAGACCCGGGGGCCATAGGTTTCACTAGTGGCTTCTCTCAAGATAGCATAAGTATTACGGTGGGTGAACAAATTACTGCCGATCAATTGATAGAATTGAGCATAGTTATGAGAATATCTAGGCATGATCATGTATATAGGCATCACGTCCGCAACAAGTAGACCGACTCCTGCCTGCATCTACTACTATTACTCCACACATCGACCGTTATCCAGCATGCATCTAGAGTATTAAGTTCATAAGAATAGAGTAATGCATTAAGCAAGATGACATGATGTAGAGGGATAAACTCAAGCAATATGATATAAACCCCATCTTTTTATCCTCGATGGCAACAACACAATACGTGTCGTTTCCCCTACTGTCACTGGGATCGAGCACCGCATGATTGAACCCAAAGCTAAGCACTTCTCCCATTGCAAGAAAGATCAATCTAGTAGGCCAAACCAAACTAATAATTCGAAGAGACTTGCAAAGATAACCAATCATACATAAAAAAATTCAGAGAAGATTCAAATATTGTTCATAGATAATCTTGATCATAAACCACAATTCATCGGATCTTGACAAACACACCGCAAAAAGAGTTACATCGAATAGAACTCCAAGAAGATCGAGGAGAACTTTGTATTGAGATCCAAAGAGAGAGAAGAAGCCATCTAGCTAATAACTATGGACCCGAAGGTCTGTGGTAAACTACTCACACATCATCGGAGAGGCTATGGTGTTGATGTAGAAGCCCTCCGTGATTGATGCCCCCTCCGGCGGAGCGCCGGAAAAGGCCCCAAGATGGGATCTCACGGGTACAGAAGGTTGCGGCGGTGGAAATAGGGTTTCGTGGTGCTACTGGATGGTTTCGGGGTACGTAGGTATATAAAGGAGGAAGAAGTAGGTCGGTGGAGCTACGAGGGGCCCACGAGGGTGGGGGGTGCGCCCAGGGGGGCAGGCGCGCCTCCCTGCCTCGTGGCCTCCTCGTTCGTTTCTTGACGTCCACTCCAAGTCCTCTGGATCACGTTTGTTCCAAAAATCACGCTCCCGAAGGTTTCATTCCGTTTGGACTCCGTTTGATATTCCTTTTCTGCAAAACACTGAAATAGGCAAAAAAACATCAATTTGCACTGGGCCTTGGGTTAATAGGTTAGTCCAAAAAATAATATAAAAGTGTATAATAAAGACCATTAAACATCCAAAACAGAATATATAATAGCATGGAGCAATAAAAAATTATAGATACGTTGGATACGTATCAAGCGTCACGACCAGAAGCGTTGCAGGCGAAGACCGCCTTTCGTTAGGATAAGATGTCCTGATTGTCCCCTTTCAAATTGGCCACCTTGGAATCCCTTCCCGCCTACGTTTTGGGGGAAGAGGACCGAGGACACTATAAGTATAGGTGAGCCACCACCATAGAGCGGATCGGATCCCTTTCCCGCCTCACTAGAGCAGACCTCGTGAGGTTGTTCATCCCTTGTACTAGTTCATTCTCAGCCTCTCGTGGGGCCAATCCAGCACAAAGGAGGAGTAGGGTCTTACACCGCAAGGTGGCCCGAACCTGGGTAAAACTGTCGTGTCCATCTTCTCCCTTGTTCTTGCGATTGAGCTAGGCCATGGGGCGACGGGTGATACGTCTCCAACGTATCTATAATTTTTGATTGTTCCATGCTATTATATTATCTGTTTTGGATGTTTATGGGCTTTATTAAACACTTTTATATTATTTTTGGGACTAACCTATTAACCCAGAGCCAAGTGCCAGTTTCTGTTTTTTCCCTTGTTTTAGTGTTTCGAAGAAAAGGAATATCAAACGGAGTCCAAACGGAATGAAACCTTCGGGAGAGTTATTTTTGGAACGGAAGCAATCCAGGGGACTTGGAGTGCACATCAGGGAAGCAACGAGGGAGGCACGAGGCAGGGGGGCACGCCCACCCCCTGGGCATGCCCTCCACCCTCGTGGGCCCCTTGTGGCTCCCCTGACCGACTTCTTTCGCCTATATATATCAATATACCCTAAAAACTTCGGAGAACAGAATAGATCGGGAGTTCCGCCGCCGCAAGCCTCTGTAGTCACCAAAAACCAATCGGGACCCTGTTCCGACACCCTGCCGGAGGGGGGATCCCTCACCGATGGCCATCTTCATCATCCTGGCGCTCTCCATGACGAGGAGGGAGTAGTTCATCCTCGGGGCTGAGGGTATGTACCAGTAGCTATGTGTTTGATCTCTCTCTCGTGTTCTTGAGGTGATACGATCTTGATGTATCGCGAGCTTTGCTATTATAGTTGGATCTTATGATGTTTCTCCCCCTCTACTATCTTGTAATGGATTGAGTTTTCCCTTTGAAGTTATCTTATCGGATTGAGTCTAAGGATTTGAGAACACTTGATGTATGTCTTGCGTGGGATACCCATGGTGACAATGGGGTGTATTCTATTGATCCACTTGATGTATGTTTTGGTGATCAACTTGCGGGTTCTGCCCATGAACCTATGCATAGGGGTTGGCACACGTTTTCGTCTTGACTCTCCGGTAGAAACTTTGGGGCACTCTTTGAGGTTCTTTGTGTTGGTTGAATAGATGAATCTGAGATTGTGTGATGCATATCGTATAATCATACCCGCGGATACTTGAGGTGACATTGGAGTATCTAGGTGACATTAGGGTTTTGGTTGATTTGTATCTTAAGGTGTTATTCTAGTACGAACTCTTGAATAGATTGATCCGAAAGAATAACTTTGAGGTGGTTTCGTACCCTACCATAATCTCCTCGTTTGTTCTCCGCTATTAGTGACTTTGGAGTGACTCTTTGTTGCATGTTGAGGGATATTTATATGATCCAATTATGTTATTATTGTTGAGAGGACTTGCACTAGTGAAAGTATGAACCCTAGGCCTTGTTTCCTAGCATTGCAATACTGTTTACGCTCACTTTTACCACTTGTTACCTTGCTGTTTTTATATTTTCAGATTACAAAAACCTATATCTACCATCCATATTGCACTTGTATCACCATCTCTTCGCCGAACTAGTGCACCTATACAATTTACCATTGTATTGGGTGTGTTGGGGACACAAGAGACTCTTCGTTATTTGGTTGCAGGGTTGTTTGAGAGAGACCATCTTCATCCTACGCCTCCCACGGATTGATAAACCTTAGGTCATCAACTTGAGGGAAATTTTCTACTGTCCTACAAACCTCTGCACTTGGAGGCCCAACAACGTCTACAAGAAGAAGGTTGTGTAGTAGACATCAAGCTCTTTTCTGGCGCCGTTGCCGGGGAGGTTAGTGCTTGAAGGTATATCTTTAGATCTTGCAATCGAATCTTTTAGTTTCTTGTTTTATCACTAAGTTTAGTCTATAAAAGAAAACTACAAAAAAATGGAATTGAGTTTGTCTCATACGCTTCATCTTTTTAATATCTTTCGTAAGTATGATGAAAAGGAAAATTGTGCTCAAGTGCTAGAAGAAGAAGTCTATAAAATGTTTGGCACTAAATCTTTGAATGATGAGCATGATTGCAATGTTGTTAGTATGAACTCTTTGAATATCCATAGTACTAATGATGATTGCACTAGTTATGATGAAAATGTCTCCTATAAACATCTCAATTTTTGTGGAGTGCATTGGGTTTGCAAGTACACACCAAATAGGGAAGATAGATATTGCAAGAGGCATAAGCATTTAGAAACTAAATTGTTGCAAGAAAGGCTAGATGTTTGTGCTGAAAATTTAAATTTTCTTAGCCGTACTTGTGAACTTTGCAATGAACGGGGTCATTTAACTATCCGATGCAAATTGTTTCATGATCTAATTGTGTCCAAAAATTGTGATGACTTGATTTCCCTTGCACATTATAATGAACTTAGTTTCCTTATGGGTTACAAAGAAATGAAACGTATAACTAAGCATCTTCCGGAATTTGCCCGTTATAAACTTCTTGCTTTTGATCTCGAGAAAATTTATATGTATTGTGCGGTGAATTGCATTGAAAATCCTTATATTGCCAATTACATAAAGACAAGAAAACAAATAGAAGATGAAGAGAATACTAATGAAAGGGAAGAGACTTCCCAATATCCTCCTATTATTTCTTATGATGAATCAGGTAACGAGGAGGAGCCTTCTATTCAACCAATCTCATTAATAAGGAGCTCCAAAAAGAGGATTGAACCCACACATGATGTGGTGAAGAAGAAGAAAAGAAAAAGTAAGAGAGGTAAAAAGATATCTCTCCCAAATAATGTTGCTCCTATTATTGTTATGCCTCATGAAAATGAATCAAAAATAACTGTGGAAGATGATGCACTTGATGATGATCTCGTTATGCCTATTGCTTGTTGTGATGATTATGATTGGGAAGATAATGATACTTCTTATGATCTTGAAAATCTTTTTGGCACTTGCTTGGAAGAATATGATAATAATTGCTATATTATTGGTGCTATCCATACTATTAATGATGAGAGTGATTATGCTTATGATATGAAAAGGCCCAAGCTTGGGGATGCTATGTTTGATGAGAATGACATGTTTGAGAATATATTTGTTGAAATTAATGTTTGTCTCAATCTTGGGGATGCTACGTTTAACGAAGATGATATTTTTAGCCTCCCAAGTTTTGATGAGCAAATTTATTATGAGGATAGCAGACCTCCTATTTATGATGATTATATTGATGAAAGTGGGTTTGGAAGAGTGTCAACTTTAGGAAGTAATGATGCCACTATTTTGGAGGATGTTGAATCTTATAATATTTATGAAAGTGTATTTGGAGAGGTCATGACTTTATTTAGTGATGTATCCACTATTTCGGAAGAGGTTTCAATTGATTATGATGAAAACAAAGTTGCTACTTATGATGATTATTGTGATGAAACTTATGCTATAAAAATTAGTGATGATTATATTTATGAAACTTGTCATTATTATGATTACCCTTTTTCTGAATATTACTCTTTTAGTGTGGAAACAATTTATAGTATTTGAGTTTCTTATGATACTCCCACTATTCCGAATGAGAAGAAATTTGCTTATGTGGAGAGTAATAAAAATTCTATGCTTGTAGATCATGAAAAGATTGCTTTAGGTGCTGGTTATATTGTTGAATTCATTCATGATGCTACTAAAAATTATTATGAGGGAGGAATATATGCTTGTAGGAATTGCAATAATATCAAGTTTCCTCTCTATGTGCTTAAAGTTTTAAAGTTATGCTTGTTTTGCCTTCCTATGCTAGTTGATTATTGTTCCCATAAGTTGTTTGCTCACAAAATCCCTATGCATAGGAAGTGAGTTAGACTTAAATGTTCTATTCATATTCTTCATGATGCTCTCTTTATGTTTCAATTCTTATCTTTTATGTGAGCATCATTGAAATCATGATGCCTAGCTAGGGGCGTTAAACGATAGCGCTTGTTGGGAGGCAACCCAATTTTATTTTAGTTCTTTGCCTTTTGATTCTGTTTAGTAATAAATAACCCATCTAGCTTCTGTTGAGATGTGGTTTTATGTTTTAATTAGTGTTTGTGCCAAGTAAGACCTATAGGATCTTCTTGGATGATAGTTATTTGATCTTGCTGAAAATTCCAGAAACTTTCTGTTCACGAAAACAATTGTTAAAAATCACCAGAACATGATAAAGTACTGATTCCAATTGTAGAAGATCAATAAACAAATTATCTAGGTCGTCCTATTTTGGTAGAAGTTTTTGAGTTCCATAAGTTTGCGTTAGTTACAGATTATTACAGACTGTTCTGTTTTTGACAGATTCTGTTTTTCGTATGTTGTCTGCTTATTTTGATGAATCTATGGCTAGTAAAATAGTTTATAAACCATAGAGAAGTTGGAATACAGTAGGTTTAACACCAATACAAATAAATAATGAGTTCATTACAGTATCTTGAAGTGGTATTTTGTTTTCTTTCGCTAACGGAGCTCATGAGTTTTCTGTTGAGTTTTGTGTTGTGAAGTTTTCAAGTTTTGGGTAAAGATTCGATGGACTATGGAATAAGGAGTGGCAAGAGCCTAAGATTGGGGATGCCCAAGGCACCCCAAGGTAATATTCAAGGATAACCAAGATCCTAAGCTTGGGGATGCCCCGTATGGCATCCCCTCTTTCGTCTTCGTTCATCGGTAACTTTACTTGGAGTTATATTTTTATTCACCACATGATATGTGTTTTGCTTGGAGCGTCGTTTTATTTTCTTTAGCTTTGCTTGCTGTTTGAATAAAATACTAAGATCTGAAATTCTTAAATGTTAGAGAGTCTTCACATAGTTGCATAATTATTCAACTACTCATTGATCTTCACTTATATCTTTCGGAGTAGTTTGTCGTTTGCTCTAGAGCTTCACTTATATCTTTTAGAGCACGGCGATGGCTTTATTTTGAAGAAATATATGAACTCTCATACTTCACTTATATTATTTTGAGAGTCTTTATAACAGCATGGTAATTTTCTTTGGTTATGAATTTAGTCCTAATATGATGGGCATCCAAGAGGGATATAATAAAAACTTTCATATAAGTGCATTGAATACTATGAGAAGTTTGATTCCTTATGATTGCTTTGAGATATGAAGATGGTAATATTAGAGTCATGCTAGTGGAGTAGTTGTGAATTTGAGAGATACTTGTGTTAAAGTTTGTGATTCCCGTAGCATGCACGTATGGTGAACCGTTATGTGATGAAGTCGGAGCATGATTTATTTATTGATTGTCCTCCTTATGAGTGGCGGCCGGGGACGAGCGATGGTCTTTTCCTACCAATCTATCCCCCTAGGAGCATGCGCGTAGTACTTCGATTCGATAACTAATAGATTTTTGCAACAAGTATATGAGTTCTTTATGACTAATGTTGAGTCCATGATTATACGCACTCTCACCCTTCCACCATTGCTAGCCTCTCTAATAGCGCGCACTTATCGCCGGTATCATACACCCACCATATATCTTCCTCAAAACAGCCACCATACCTACCTATTATGGCATTTCCATAGCCATTCCGAGATATATTGCCATGCAACTTTCCACCGTTCCGTTTATTATGACACGCTCCATCATTGTCATATTGCTTTGCATGATCATGTAGTTGACATCGTATTTGTGGCAAAGCCACCGTTCATAATTCTTTCATACATGTCACTCATGAGTCATTGCACATCCCGGTACACCGCCGGAGGCATTCATATAGAGTCATATTTTGTTCTAAGTATCGAGTTGTAATTCTTGAGTTGTAAGTAAATAAAAGTGTGATGATCATCATTATTAGAGCATTGTCCCAGTGAGGAAAGGATGATGGAGACCATGATTCCCCCACAAGTCGGGATGAGACTCCGGACGAAAATAAATAAATAAAAGAGGCCAAAGAAGCCCAAATAAAAAAATAAAAAAGAGGCCATAAAAAAGAGAAGGCCCAAATAAAAAAAGTAAAAAAATGAGAGAAAAAGAGAGAAGGGGCAATGCTACTATCCTTTTACCACACTTGTGCTTCAAAGTAGCACCATGATCTTCATGATAGAGAGTCTCCTATGTTATCACTTTCATATACTAGTGGGAATCTTTCATTATAGAACTTGGCTTGTATATTCCAATGATGGGCTTCCTCAAAATGCCCTAGGTGTTCGTGAGCAAGCGAGTTGGATGCACACCCACTAAGTTTCTTTTTGAGCTTTCATACACTTATAGCTCTAGGGCATCCGTTGCATGGCAATCCCTACTCACTCACATTGATATCTATTGATGGGCATCTCCATAGCCCGTTGATACGCCTAGTTGATGTGAGACTATCTTCTCCTTTTTGTCTTCTCCACAACCACCATTCTATTCCACCTATAGTGCTATGTCCATAGCTCACGCTCATGTATTGCATGAAGATTGAAAAGGTTTGAGAACATCAAAAGTATGAAACAATTTCTTGGCTTGTCATCGGGGTTGTGCATGATTTAAATATTTTGTGTGGTGAAGATAGAGCATAGCCAGACTATATGATTTTGTAGGGATAACTTTCTTTGGCCATGTTATTTTGAGAAGAAATGATTGCTTTGTTAGTGTGCTTGAAGTATTATTGTTTTCATGTAAATATTAAACTTTTATCTTGAATCTTATGGATCTGAATATTCTTGCCACAATAAAGAAGATTACATTGATAAATATGTTAGGTAGAATTCCACATCAAAAATTCTGTTTTTATCATTTACCTACTCGAGGACGAGCAGGAATTAAGCTTGGGGATGCTGATACGTCTCCAACGTATCTATAATTTTTGATTGTTCCATGCTATTATATTATCTGTTTTGGATGTTTATGGGCTTTATTAAACACTTTTATATTATTTTTGGGGCTAACCTATTAACCCAGAGCCCAGTGCCAGTTTTTGTTTTTTCCCTTGTTTCAGTGTTTTGAAGAAAAGGAATATCAAATGGAGTCCAATTGACCTGAAACTTGATGGAGCTTATTTTTGGACCAGAAGAAGGCCATTGAGTAAAAGAGTTGGGTGAGTGCACGTCAGGGAAGCAATCGAGGGGACTTGGAGTGCACTTCAGGGAAGCAACGAGGGAGAGTTATTTTTGGAACGGAAGCAATCGAGGGGACTTGGAGTGCACGTCAGGGAAGCAACGAGGGAGGCATGAGGCAGGGGGCGCGCCCACCCCCCTGGGCGCGCCCTCCACCCTCGTGGCCCCCTCGTGGCTCCCCTGACTAACTTCTTTCGCCTATATATATCAATATACCCTAAAAACTTTGGAGAACAGAATAGATCGGGAGTTCCGCCGCCGCAAGCCTCTGTAGCCACCAAAAACCAATCGGGACCCTGTTCCGGCACCCTGCCGGAGGGGGGATCCCTCACCGGTGGCCATCTTCATTGTCCCGGCGCTCTCCATGACGAGGAGGGAGTAGTTCACCCTCGGGGCTGAGGGTATGTACCAGTAGCTATGTGTTTGATCTCTCTCTCATGTTCTTGAGGTGATACGATCTTGATGTATCGCGAGCTTTGCTATTATAGTTGGATCTTATGATGTTTCTCCCCCTCTACTCTCTTGTAATGGATTGAGTTTTCCCTTTGAAGTTATCTTATTGGATTGAGTCTTTAAGGATTTGAGAACACTTGATGTATGTCTTGCATGGGATACCCGTGGTGACAATGGGGTATTCTATTGATCCACTTGATCTATGTTTTGGTGATCAACTTGCGGGTTCCGCCCATGAACCTATGCATAGGGATTGGCACACGTTTTCGTCTTGACTCTCCGATAGAAACTTTGGGGCACTCTTTGAGGTTCTTTGTGTTGGTTGAATAGATGAATCTGAGATTGTGTGATGCATATCGTATAATCATACCCACGGATACTTGAGGTGACATTGGAGTATCTAGGTGACATTAGGGTTTTGGTTGATTTGTATCTTAAGGTGTTATTCTAGTACAAACTCTTGAATAGATTGATCCGAAAGAATAACTTTGAGGTGGTTTCGTACCCTACCATAATCTCTTCGTTTGTTATCCGCTATTGGTGACTCTTTATTGCATATTGAGGGATATTTATATGATCCAATTATGTTATTATTGTTGAGAGGACTTGCACTAGTGAAAGTATGAACCCTAGACCTTGTTTCCTAGCATTGCAATACCGTTTACGCTCACTTTTACCACTTGTTACCTTGCTGTTTTTATATTTTCAGATTACAAAAACCTATATCTACCATCCATATTGCACTTGTATCACCATCTCTTCGCCGAACTAGTGCACCTATACAATTTACCATTGTATTGGGTGTGTTGGGGACACAAGAGACTCTTTGTTATTTGGTTGCAGGGTTGTTTGAGAGAGACCATCTTCATCCTACGCCTCCCACGGATTGATAAACCTTAGGTCATCCACTTGAGGGAAATTTGCTACTGTCCTACAAACCTCTGCACTTGGAGGCCCAACAACGTCTACAAGAATGTTGTGTAGTAGACATCAACGGGCAGGTTGGCTAGATAGGTTGAGTTCTTTGCACACGCCCCAGAGTTCGAACCTTTCTTTGGTCTGCAGAGTCCTGAATCCGACATTTGGTGCGCCAGGTAGGGGCGTGTCGAAGCCTCTATTCCATCGTTCCCTCTGCCGCCGTTCCGTCGCTCCTATGGCCGACGCTCGCCGTGTTCGTCTCGAGCATCGGGCCGCTCATGTCGCTCAGACGGCACCCGTGGGCAACGACGCTCCTCGCCGCTCCACCTCCCCGGTGGATAACGCCGCCACTGACCCTACTGCCCACGAACAACAGGATTCGTCGCTGCCACCATCTGTGCGACGCGACAGCTATACCGTGACTCCATCACCGACTCCAACCACGGCGTCGTCTTCTCATGCTCGCCGCGGGCCGACAAATGCGCAGGCTGCGCTGCTCATGGCGCGTGAGCTTATGCGCTACCGTCCGGCCAATGACCTCTACGACGATTGGCTCGGTTGCATCGCCGAGATCGTCAACGCCGCCGATGAGGCCCCTGCACCGTCCTGTTCGCCAAGCTTGGTGCTTCCTCTCCAAGCTCGGCGAGCGCGCCCTCCCGTTCTTCAAGCTGATGAAAAAGAAGGGCCCGTTTGAGTGAGCCCTGAAACCTTTCTTGGGGCGCTTCACCTCCAAGCTCGTCGAGCGCGCCCTCCCGTTCTTCAAGCTGATGAAAAAGAAAGGCCCGTTCGAATGGACTCCGGAGGCTAAGGCGGCCTTCCAAGACCTCAAGAGGTATCTCACCAGCCCACCGGTGATGGTGGCGCCTTGTCCCCTTGAGCCCCTGGTGCTTTACGTGGCTTCCACACCTCATTCGGCAAGCGCAACACTCGTGGCGGTCCGGGAAGAGCGCGCAGGTGCGGATGCGCGGCCTAGCGCCCCGCACACAGCCGCGTCGTTTCCACCTCAGGATGGCGCTCCCGAGGCCTCGACTACCCCACCGTACGACAAGGCTCCCGAGGCCCACTCGTCCCAAGCGGGGCTGGACATCGCCGACACCTCTTCCCTCGTCGAGTACCCCGTGTACTTCGTCAGCACAGTGCTGCGCGACGCGCGCACACGCTACCCCATGCCGCAGAAGCTCCTGCTCGCGCTCCTCATCGCCTCCAGGAAGCTGCGCCACTACTTCCAAGGCCACCCCATTAAGGTTGTCTCCGCGTACCCCCTGGAGAAGGTGCTCCGGAGCTCCAATGCTGCGGGGAGGGTTGCCGAGTGGAACATCGAGCTACAGGCGTTCCAGCTGGAGTTCAGCACCACCAGGGTCATCAAGGGCGCGGCCCTCGCTGACTTTGTGGCGGAATGGACTGACACCCCTGACCGAGGGGTGGCTGAAGATCGTTCCCTCGCGCCCGGAGAAGATGTGCCCGATGGCTGGGTCATGTACTTCGATGGTGCGTTCGCGCGCTAGGGTGCGGGGGCTGGAGCCGTACTCATTTTGCCTACCCAGGCCAAGCTCTACTACGCCGTGCAGCTCTCCTTTCAGCATGGTGAGAAGGTCTCCAACAATATCATGGAATACGAGGGTCTGATCGCCGGCCTCAGGGCCGCGGTGGCCCTAGGGGTCAAGCATCTCACCATCAAGGGCGATTCTCAGCTCCTCGTCAACTTCTCCAACAAGGAATACAAGGCTAAGGACAAGCACATGGAGGCATACCTAGAAGAGGTACGCAAAATTAAAAAACGATTCTTGGGCTTGGACCTGCAGCACGTACCGCGTGGCACGAGCAAGGAGGCGGACGACATCGCCAAGAGGGCGTCCCGACGCGAACCCCAGAAGCCTGGCGTCTTTGTGGAACGGCTTTTCAAGCCATCAACGCCCCTCCCCACTGCAGGCCCGGTGCTGCTTCGGTAGGAACCGCCCATGGCCCCCTCCTCGGGCGCTCCAGCCTGTGGTCCGACCCCCGGAGCCCGCTTGCTCCTGGCGCTCGAACCTCAGGAGGGGTGCTGGACCAAAGATTTCAAGGCGTACCTGCTCCGAGGCACCTTGCGAGAGAAGGAGGAAGACACAGAACGCATGGCCCGTCAGGCCACCGCTTACTGCTTGCAGGACGGCGCGCTCTACCTAAGGCGCCCAAATGACGTCTCGCTGTGGTGCATCTCGAAGGAGCAAGGGTGCGAGCTATTGGCTGACAACCATGGCGAGGATTGTGGGCATCACTCTTTGTCACGCACCCTCGTGGGCAAGGTGTTCCGTAGCGGGTTCTACTGGCCCACGACGCTCAACAATGCCACTGAGCTGGTGAGATCCTGTGAAGGCTGTCAATTTCATGCCAAACAGATCCACCAGCCCGTTCAGGGCCACCAGACCATCCTGCTCTCGTGGGCGTTCGCGGTCTGGGGGCTGGATATCCTGGGCCCGTTTCCCCGAGCAGCCGGGGGCTACCGCTACCTCTATGTCGCCATCGACAAATTCACCAAGTGGGCAGAGGTGGAGCCCATGCGCACCATCCCAGCTGGCTCGGCCGTCAAGTTCATCAAGGGACTCGTGAGCCGCTTTGGGGTCCCCAACCGTATCATCACTGACAATGGCTCTCAGTTCACGAGCAATCTCTTCAAAACATATTGTGCTAACCTTTGAATCCACATATGCTACGCTTCAGTGGCGCACCCACGGAGTAACGGCCAAGATGAACGCACCAACGCGGAGGTCCTGAGGGGCCTCAAGACGAGGAGCTTCAAGAAGAAACTCGAGGCTTGCGACAGGGGCTGGCTCGATGAGCTTCAGTCCATGCTGTGGTCCATCCGCACCACCGCGACCAAGCCCACTGGCGAGACCCCGTTCTTCCTCGTTTACGGGGCTGAGACGGTCCTCCCTCACGAGGCTAGACATCGCTCCCCGCAGGTCTTGGCATTTGACGAGGCATGCCAGGATGCCTCACGGGGGATGGACCTCGTGCTCGGGGAGGAGGGCCGCCGCCAAGCCTCTCGCTCCGAGCCGCGAGGTACCAGCAGGCGCCGCGGCGGTATCACTGCCGCAGCATCCGCTCCAGGACCCTCAAGGTGGGTGACCTCGTCCTGAGACGGGTGCTCTCTAGGGAGGGGCTTCACAAGCTCTCGCCTATGTTGGAGGGCCCGTTCAGGATTGCTCGTGTCTCCAGGCCTGGCGCCGCATGCCTGGAGACGCGGGACGGGGTCCCCATCCAGAATGCCTGGAACATCTAGCATCTCCGGAAGTTCTATCAGTGACCGGCAAGCGCCATGCGCCTCTCAAGTTGTAACGCCCACGATGCGGCTATATCTCTCACGTGTCGAGGCACGACTTGGAGGCATAACCGCATGGTGGTTTTGTCGCAAGAAGGGTCATCTTCACACAATCCCATGTAATGAACAAGAATGGGATAAAGAGTTGGCTTACAGTTGCCACTTCACACAATACATAAATAAATCCATACATCATTCAGAGTACAATCAAGGTCCGACTACGGAACCAAAATGAAAGAAGACAACCCCAAATGCTAGATCCCCGATCGTCCCAACTGGGCTGCACTACTGATCATCAGGAAACGAAACATAGTAATGACCAAGTTCCTCGTCGAACTCCCACTTGAGCTCGGTTGCGTCACCTGCGCTGGTATCGTCGGCACCTGCAACTGTTTTGGTAGAATCTGTGAGTCACGAGGACTCAGCAATCTCACATCCGCGAGATCAAGACTATTTAAGCTTATAGGAAGGATGGGGTAATGAGGTGGAGCTGCAGCAAGCACTAAGCATATATGGTGGCTAACAGACGCAAATAAGAGCGAGAAGAGGAGCAACGCAACGGTCGCGAAGCTAGAGGTGATCAAGAAGTGATCCTGAAACTGCTTACGTTCATGCATAACCCAAACCGTGTTCACTTCCCGGGCTCCGCCGAAAAGAGGCCATCACGGCTACACACGCGGTTGATGTATTTTAATTAAGTCAAGTGTCAAGTTCTCTACAACCGGACATTAACAAATTCCCACCTGCCACATAACCGTGGGCACGGCTTTCGAAAGATAATACCCTGCAGGGGTGTCCCAACTTAGCCCATCATAAGCTCTCACGGTCAACGAAGGATATTCCTTCTCCCGGGAAGACCCGATCAGTTTCGGAATCCCGGTTAACAAGACATTTTGACAATGGTAAAACAAGACCAGCAAGACCACCCGCTGTGCCGACAAATCCTGATAGGAGCTGCACATATCCCGTTCTCAGGGCATACCGGATAAGCTAAGTGTACAGGTACCAACGTAACCCAAGTTGCCAAGGGACGATCTCGCACGGTGCTCTAGTTTGGACCAACACTCGGAGGAGCACTGGCCCGGGGGGGGGGGGTAAAAATAAGATGACCCTCGGGCTCGCGAAAACCCAAGGGAAAAGGCTTAGGTAGGCAAATGTAAAACCAAGGTTGGGCCTTGCTGGAGGAGTTTTATTCAAAGCGAATTGTCAAGGGGGTCCCATAAATCACCCAACCGCGTAAGGAACGCAAAATCAAGGAATATAACACCGGTATGACGGAAACTAGGGCGGCAAGAGTGGAACAAAACACCAGGCATAAGGCCGAGCCTTCCACCCTTTACCAAGTATATAGATGCATTAATTAAGTAAGAGATATTGTGATATGCCAAAAATATCCATGTTCCAGCATGGAACCAACTTCAACTTCACCTGCAACTAGCAACGCTATAAGAAGGGCTGAGCAAAAGCGGTAACTAAGCCAAACAACGGTTTGCTAGGAAAGGTGGGTTAGAGGCTTGACATGGCAATATGGGAGGCATGATATAGCAAGTGGTAGGTAGCGCGGCATAGCAATAGAGCGAACAACTAACAAGCAAAGATAGAAGTGATTTCGAGGGTATGGTCATCTTGCCTGCAAGGTTCTCAGAGTTCTCGAAAGCTTGATCCTCGTAAGCGTTCTCAACAGGTTCCTCGTAAGCGTTCTCGTCTCCCGGCTCTACCCAAAGCAAGAACACAAGCAAAGGACCAACAATCAATCACGGGAAATGCACAAGCAACATGATGCAATACATGCCATGATATGCGAGATGTGATATGCAATGCATATGCGTGCTCCGGAAGGGAAAAGATGAACAAGGCATCAACTTGGCAAACCAAGTATGCCGCTGGAAAGATGAGATGGTTTCGGTTGAAATCGATATAATGATCACCGGAATTGGATGCACGGTTTGCAAATGACAAGCAAAACAAGAATGGCACAAATCAGCGATTAACAGCACGATGCCACTTAGTATGCAACAAGAAGCTAAGCTACCGCACTCCAATATAACAACAAAGCATATGACAGTGATGTACTCAAGATGCTTGACAAAACATGAACACTGAGCTACGGCTAAATCATACCAGAGCAGGTTCAAACAAGCAGGGCAAAAGTGCAAAAGATATCAGCTTCACAGACTTGGTGAAAATACTAACATGCCAGAAATAACATCAGGAAGCCATGTTTAGAGCAAGCAAACAGCATGCTACAGGAACATATCATAGCAAATCAAGGCATGGCATGAATCTACTAAATGCATAGAACAAAAGTCCCTTACTAACCATGAGCCAAAAAGGTACAGAAGATATGATTACACCCATGCAAACATAGCAAGTTTTATAAACAGATTCAGACGATGAAATTTCAGGACATGGCAAAAACAGATTCATGTTGGCATGTTAACAAGCTTGATTAAATCACTACATAGCATATCATGACATGAAATAAATCTAGCATGGAGTAGGCATGAAAATGAAGCTATCCATGTGCAAAACCACCTCATAGCATGCTTGAATTAAACCCCACAAAAATGACAAGACAGCATCATGATGTAAAATGCCATGTTCATGAACTTGCTCAAATGCAAAAAACAATGCCACCACTGGATTGGTGGGATTTTTCTGCCCCAAAAACATATATAATATGTTAGAGTTGTTGTAGAAAAATCAACACAAGTGCAATAAGTTAAAAACTACCCTAAATGGAATATGACAGAAATGGCATGTCTCCATAATTGGAACGTCCGGATTTGGACTTGCGTGAAAAGGAAAGCTAGCATATTCCAGAAGTGGAAATCGCTGGAATAAAAGATTAATAAAGGGAAAAAAGGTACGAGGGATGTGAGAGTATGACATGTGGGCCTGTGAGTGTGTGTGGATGATAGTGGGACCCAGGCGTCATAGTCACAGTGAAAATAAAAGGACACCACTAAAACGTGGAACCTGGGACTCGAACCCAGGTCTCCTATGTAGGAAAGAGGCGTGCTAACTAGTGCGCTAGAGGGAAGTGCGTGTACTGAGAGAGGCGCCTGGCTCCTTTTGAACCAGGGCCAGAAGGGCGAGCCTTTGGCCGTGACAACACAGAAATCACCGGCGCCGGCGGTGACGAGCTAGAAGGCGACGACTTGCGATGCAGAGCAGCATCGAGCCTGCGGGAAGTGCAAGGGAGTGCGGGTGTAGTGGCGCGCTTGCAAACGCTCGAGCAGGAGCCCGTGGAACGCAAGCTGCGTGTGTGCATGGACGAGAGCAGGCAAAGGCAGTGCACGAACTTGCCGTGCGACCATGGTGGTTGTGGCATGCGGGCTGCATGCGAGCGGGAAAGTGTAGCGAGGAGAACGCAGCTAGGCGGGAACCGGAGCGTGGGGACGCACGGGCGTGCTACAACAGGTACACACACGGCAGAAATCTTCAGACTTCGCCGGAGCATTGCGGGCGCAGCAAATACACGGATCGTGCGAGTCCTATGAGTGCTTACATGCCATGCGATGGATGGGAGAGGGAGGTGCGTTACCCAGCTCACCCTAGGACACGGCGGGGTCGACGGAGACGAGCCGGAGGCGACGAGAGGGAGCTCTGAATTTGGTGGGGCTGCTGTCCGCGAAGGAGAGGAGGAAGATGTCATCGTGGTAGTCGATCCAGGGGCCGTAGAGGTGCGGGCGTGGTGGTAGGGGACGAAGACGGACTTGACGGTCCTCTCCACGGCAACAGGAGGGTCGGAGGCGTGACGACGAGCTACTCCGAGCACGAGCTCAAGCTCGGCCGGAACATGGTGGGCAGGGCGACGGCGTGGCGTGGCTAGCCTTACCTGGCGGCGGCGAGGGAAGGAGAGGAGGGGAATCGGTCGAGGAGGAACCCTAGGGAACCGGTGACATGATATATAGGGGCTAGGGACGCCGGACGACCATCAAATCACGCCCATGTCCGACGTGGACACGCTGGATGCACTGCCGTACAGGAGGACGAAGCTCCTGTACGCGTGGGCTGACTGGGCTGCGGTTGATGCGCTCTGTTGGGCTGCGGGAGAGGGGAAAAGGCCCAAGTTGCCTGCACTAGGAGGGCTTCCCCCTTTAACTTAGTTCTGTGAATTTAAATTCGCAGCTGTAGAAAAGGAAAAATGCAGGGAGGTAGGAGAGGTATTTGGCAGAAATAAAAATAGCTCCAAGCTCCTGGAAATGGGTACTATTTAAATAAAATGGCTTGGGGATTTTTAGAGGCAGAAAAATAATTCAAGTTTGAATTAAATTCAAACTTGAACCTTTTTGAACCCAACCAAACCAAGTCCAAAGGAAGTGAAATTTGGCATAGAGGTTTATGACATGATGCAAGATTTATTGTGGAAAAAATTGAACATTTATGGAGGAGGACAAAATGGCACTTCCAACAAGAAAGAAAAGAGAAGAAGAGGTGGTGATGCATGGAGGTGGTCATGTATGGATCACACATGGGTCAAGCAACAATATAACATGCATGAAACACACAATGCACATGAAGAGGATGATGAAAATGCAACATGACAAGAAGCACAAATGCAACACTAAGATGAGGCCATGATGCAACATAAGATGGCAAGTGCATAAAGAAGATGACAAGTAATGACAAGACAATGCAATAAGTACAAACCAACAAACAAAACAAAAGAGACCAAAAAGGATTGAACCCAAATGGAATTGGATGAAGAACAAGGTTGGATACATTGTCAAATATGGAAGTTTACATCCGGGGTGTTACACAAGTCTCCGCTCATGACACTCTCATGTAATAATGAGTGGGGTTGTACATGACCTAGAGTCTCCTGAGTGCTGCCCCTGAGCCTCACGGGGCTCCCACCCACGTCTTAGTGGAAGCCCCATGCTCCATGCTGGCGGGAAGACCAGAAGACTAGTATAGGTGCCGGACGCGGCTGTTCTTTTGCTTGCTTTTTGTAGCTGGTTTACCACTTCTTGGAATGAATTTGAAGTTCTCGCGTCTTTTTTTGAAAGGGTTGGGAATTTTTCTCCTCGCAGCGTTTACTTTTTCAAGCCTTGCTTTCGGAGAGCAGCAGCTGCCCGTCGTTCTTCCTCGTGCCTCTCGCGAGTGGGGGCTGGGCATGGTGTGTATGTTTGGGTCCGCCCACGAATGCACTACACACCTCACCAAAGCCTAGGTGCCCTAGCCTTTGGCATCTTAATCCTCGTGCGACGCTCGTGAGCGAGCCAACAGGGCGTTCCCCATGAGCCCTCATCCCCTGGCCTCGCTGGGCATCGCGGCCTGGCGTACCAGTGGCGATTGATCCTCGTGGGGCGCCGCCCCCCATGGAACATGTCCAGAGGACCTATGGCTCGCTGGAAACCTCGCAGCCACCAACGGGTGCCTCCCGAGGCATGAGAACCTTCAAACCCTCAAGGAGGAAACCCCTAGTAGGATCTCTCTCTCTGGAACGATGGGTGCGCAGGAGGTCCAAGCTCCAGAGAAGCACGCCCTCGCGGCATGAGAGTCTACCGCAAGCACACTAAGCTAAGTTATCCCAATCATGACCAGCAAGAACCCGTCAATTAGTAGAGATACGAATGCCAGGATGAAATATAAAAACATTAATATAACGGCGCAAGCGCCATGGTTCATTACATGCCCCGGCAGGGCCTTCTACTTCTTGATGCAGGGGAAAGAAAAAAAGAAGAAGCAAGCAAAAGCGGCCTCGCAACCACTGTGGCCCCTGAGACCCGGCTCCAACAACGTCCGCGCTCAGTCAGCGTCCTCCTCCTGCTTCACTGGGGTGCGATGGCGAGGCAACTCGTCGCCCTCCCCAGTCCGAGCTCAACGGCATGGCGGATCATCGTAGTCGCCGTCACTCATGCTATCCCAGAGGAGGAGCCGCCGCTGCTGGAAGCGTCGCGATCGTCGCCAAGGGCAAGCTCACCGCCTAGGTTGCTGCTGCCCTGCCGAACGTCATCCTTGGAGGGGTGGACTCTAAGTCACAAACCGGATACATATTTATATTGAATGGTGGAGCTGTCAGTTGGTGCTGTTCCAAGCAGAGCCTCGTTTTTTTGAGGAATTAGATAGTAGGAGAGGCTCCTACTGTGTTTTCATATATAAAAGGGGGGGGGGGGTTACACAGTTACATCTTATGTACAGGGTCTCACACTTCTACCGCCACCCAAAGAGGGGTGGGGAGAAGATGTTACAAGAGCTAACGCAATGAAAGGACAAACGAGGCAATGAAGGCACTAAGGATCTCTTTAGTTCTATGCTGCAGTAGACTGAAGTCTTCTATAAATCTTCGGAACCAGGTGTCAATGCTGGGGTTTATGCCTCTGAAATGCTTATTGTTTCTTTCTTTCCACAAGCTCCAAGATGCAACTAGAAAGATGTCAAAGAAGAGCGGCCTCCCCCAAGTTTGTTGCATCCCGTGGAGGAGTCGGAGCCTGCAAGTGTATGAGGGCCAAACGATGCCAATCTTATTCCAGCAGGCCTGGCTAATGGAGCACGTAAAAATCACGTGGTCAACCATTTCTTCTATTTGGGTCCCACAGAGCAAGCAGTTATGATCACCCCCAATGTTAAAATACCTGCGTTTCAACATGTTCCGAGTGTTAGATGGTCATGAAGGAGCAGCCAGCCAAAAACCTTGATCCTCATGATGCAGTGCGATTTCCAGAGATGTGTGAAGGTGGAGTGGGTAGCCGTGTCTCTGAAACAAAATTTGTAATAATCGGCTGCTCTGAATTCAGTCTTACCCCAGGTGTAATACCAAACATCATTCGTCGAGGTGGAGGGGCGCGTGTGCATGGAAATTGCCTGGGGAACCCGGACCTCTTCCAGTAATTGGGGCGACTTGGGGAGGTGAAAGGTTTCTGCGAGTGACGTGTTGTCCAAGAAATCCTTAATAGACATGTCTTCCTGCGTGGTGAAAGAGAATGCATGAGGGTGGGTGATCTCGAGCACATCATTCCACCAGAAATCTTTCCAGAATAAAGTTGTCATGCCCGACACCAGCCGGACATGTGTGATCCCCCTAAAGATGGGTGTGAGTTTGAGGATGTCACGCCACCAGAAGAAGCCCGTAGGATTGGACGATGTGGGATTTTGTCCGTATAATAATTGTCCCAGAGTAGATTCACCCACGGTATGTCCAACTTGTTGTAAAACTTGTGCAGGAATTTCAAGAGCAGCGCTTCGTTTTGGAGCTTAATGTTGATGACCCCAAGACCACCATGTTTATTAGGCTTGCAGACCATCTCCCAAGCGGCCAATGAGTTGCATTTCTCTCCTTGTTCCGTTTTCTTGGTCCAATTCTTCTGATCTTGTCAAGCATCTCGACCAGTTTAGGAGGGAATTTTAGGGTACACATGGCATATATCAGGAGAGATGTAACCGTGGCATTAAGCCAGGAAAGCTTGCCCCCATATGAAATCATGGCAATCGTCGAGGTGAGGCGGCGTTCAGCAGAGCAGACGAGCGGCATGAGGTCGAGGGTGGTCGGTTTAGATGTGCCAAGTGGGAGCCCAAGATAGGCGAATGACATTTTTTCCCACAGAGCATCCAAAGATGCGCGCCATGTCAGCCGCCAAGTCTACAGAGGTATTGATCGGGATCAACATCGACTTGTGAAAATTGATTTTGAGGCCGATGGACGACGCATAGTCAGCAAGAATTCCTTTTATGATGGTTGCCTATCGAGGGTAGGCTGGCATGGCCAAGATCGTGTCGTCAACGTACTGAATAACTGGGTATTTTGACCTGCACTCGGGAATGGAAGCTGAATTCTCCCTTGTCTGAAAGCCTCATTGATGGCAGCCTGAAGGATGTCTGTGGCGAGAACAAAGATGAGAGGCGACAGGGGGTTTCCCTGGCGGACACCACTGCGGCAATGAAATTGGCGGCCTGGAACACCATTAAGGAGTACGAAGGAGCGGCTAGTGGAGAAAAGGCACCTGATCCAAGAGAGCCACTTATCATTATACCCCATGAGCTTCATGATGTTGATCATGGGAGTATGCTCGATTGTATCGAATGCTTTTGCAAAGTCGAGTTTTAGCAAAATGATCTCGTGTTTAGACGTCTGGCATTATTGGTGTATGTATTGGAAGGCCCAAGCGAGGCAATCTTGTATAGTGCGTCCTTTGATGAAACCATATTGATTCCCGTGTATAAGCTGGAGAATGACTCGCTGCAATCGGTTAGCAAGGAGCTTGGTGAGAAGCTTGAGGCAGTAGTTGAGCAATGTGATTGGCCTATAGTCATTGACGGTCTCTGGAGAGTTGGTCTTGGGGATTAGGGTTATTAGACCGTCATTTATACTTGTGAGATCAAGACCATCATCATGAAATTGGGCACATAAGGAGTAAAAGTCGTGTTTGATGATGGGCCAACAAGCTTTTAGGAATGCACCACTAAAACCGCCAGGGCCAGGGGCTCGATCTGCTGGCATTTCTTTTACTACTGCATCTATCTTTGTTTGTGTTGAATGATATCCTGGAGGTTGAATTTCATCTCTGTAGGGTTTGAAGTGCCCAATCGATCTTTGTAAGTTTGAAACAGCAGGGCTTCTTTGCTAGGGTGATCATCCACAATCGTACCATCTTGTTTTCTGAAGTTAGCAATGTTATTTTTTCCGTAACGTTCAGTGGCCACCGCCTGGAAGAATTTGGTGTTTTCATCCCCGATTTTTATCCAACGAATGGTGCAGCGTTTGATGTCTACTAAGCAACCTTCTTCTTGTAGACGTTGTTGGGCCTCCAAGTGCAGAGGTTTGTAGGACAGTAGCAAATTTCCCTCAAGTGGATGACCTAAGGTTTATCAATCCATGGGAGGCGTAGGTTGAATATGGTCTCCCTCAAACAACCCTGCAACCAAATAACAAAGAGTCTCTTGTGTCCCCAACACACCCAATACAATGGTAAATTGTATAGGTGCACTAGTTCG
Source organism: Triticum aestivum (assembly GCF_018294505.1). NCBI lineage: Eukaryota > Viridiplantae > Streptophyta > Magnoliopsida > Poales > Poaceae > Triticum > Triticum aestivum. The sequence goes on from NC_057799.1 coordinate 57,958,734, forward strand.
GCGAAGAGATGGTGATACAAGTGCAATATGGATGGTAGATATAGGTTTTTGTAATCTGAAAATATAAAAACAGCAAGGCAACTAATGATAAAAGTGAACGTAAACGGTATTGCAATGCTAGGAAACAAGGCCTAGGGTTCATACTTTCACTAGTGCAAGTTCTCTCAACAAGAATAACATAACTGGATCATATAACTATCCCTCAACATGCAACAAAGAGTCACTCCAAAGTCACTAATAGTGGAGAACAAACGAAGAAATTATTGTAGGGTACGAAACCACCTCAAAGTTATTCTTTCGGATCGATATATTCAAGAGTCCGTAGTAAAATAACACGAAGCTATTCTTTCCGTTCCATCTATCATAGAGTTCGTACTAGAATAACACCTTAAGATACAAATCAACCAAAACCCTAATGTCACCTAGATACTCCAATGTCACCTCAAGTGTCCGTGGGTATGATTATACGATATGCATCACACAATCTCAGATTCATCTATTCAAACCAACACAAAGTACTTCAAAGAGTGCCCCAAAGTTTCTACCGGAGAGTCAAGACGAAAACGTGTGCCAACCCCTATGCATAAGTTCACAAGGTCACAGAACCCGCAAGTTGATCACCAAAACATACATCAAGTAGATCACGTGAATATCCCATTGTCACCATAGATAAGCACATGCAAGACATACATCAAGTGTTCTCAAATCCTTAAAGACTCAATCCGATAAGATAACTTCAAAGGGAAAACTCAATCCATTACAAGAGAGTAGAGGGGGAGAAACATCATAAGATCCAACTATAATAGCAAACCTCGTGGTACATCAAGATCGTGCCAAATCAAGAACACGAAAGAGAGAGATCAAACACATAGCTACTGGTACATACCCTCAGCCCGAGGGTGAACTACTCCCTCCTTGTCATGGAGAGCGCCGGGATGATGAAGATGGCCACCGGTGAGGGATTCCCCCTCCGGCAGGGTGCTGGAACAGGGCCCCGATTGGTTTTTTGTGGCTACAGAGGCTTGCGGCAGCGGAACTCCCGATCTAGGTTATGTTCTGGGGGTTTCTGTATATATAAGAGGTGTTGGCGTCGGGAACAAGTCAGGGGGGTCTCCGGGCTGTCCACGAGGTAGGGGGGCGCACCCAGGGGGGTGGGCGCGCCTCCCACCCTCGTGGGCAGCCCGGGACTCTTCTGACCCAACTCTTTTACTCAATGGCCTTCTTCTGGTCCAAAAATAAGCTCCATCAAGTTTCAGGTCAATTGGACTCCGTTTGGTTTTCCTTTTCTGTGATACTAAAAAACAAGGGAAAAACAGAAACTGGCACTGGGCTCTAGGTTAATAGGTTAGTCCCAAAAATCATATAAGATAGCCTATAAATGCATATAAAACATCCTAGAAGGATAATATAATAGCATGAATACTTCATAAATTATAGATACGTTGGAGACGTATCAGCATCCCCAAGCTTAATTCCTGCTCATCCTCGAGTAGGTAAATGATAAAAGAAATAATTTATGAAGTGTGAATGCTAGCAGGTGCACAAGTTTGATGTCGGGGGTTGGGTGCGACATATGCCAATGGATGTCTTATCATGGTGGGAGCGAGTAGAACGTCGCCTGTGCCTGGAAGCGGGATAAGGCGTAGACACGAACGCCGGCGCACTTTACCCAGGTTCGGGGCTCTCCTAGGAGATAACACCCCTAGTCCTGCTCTGCGGGGTCTCCGCATGATCACTAAGGCACAAGTGATACAATGGTGCTCCTTGAGCTGTTTGCTAGAGGTGGAAGAGAGCAAGGCTAGCTCTCTCCCTTCTCTATGGGTCGGTCTAGTTCTAATAGGTTGGGAACCCTTTGCATGTGTGCCCTGGGGGGTTTATATAGGCCTACCCCCCAGGGGTACAATAGTAATCCGGCCGGGTGTAGGACCCGGCTGTCAGTCTCTCTGGTTCCGGCTTCTCCGCCGACTGCTGGGGCCCGCCGCCTGGTGGGCCCCGCCGACTGGTCTGGTACGGAGCCGACAGGCCGTCTCCGCCGCTCGTGGGTCTTGTCGGCTGCTGCTCACTGTCACTGTGATGCTAATGACGCCGGCTCGGTTAGGGGAGCGTGGCTACAGCCCCGCCGCCGGGCGGGCGATTACTGTAGCCACTCCATGTCTCGTCTGGTTAACGGCGAGTGGGCCCCGAGGAAGGGGCGGGCCGACTGCTGGGGGCCGACCTCCCTCGGGTCCGACTGGTGGGGCTCTAGTCGTCTTCCAGGCTCTCGCTGACCGGTGGGGCCTGTTGTCCTTGGGCCGTACCGACAGGTCGTCGTGGGAGCAGGGCTCCGCCTGCTTGTGGTGACGTCAAGGGTGGAGTGGCAACAGTGCCACGCCGGGCGGAGATCTCCACTGGTACGATGCACTGTGGCCACGCCCATCCCTGGATTTGGGAGGGATGGGCTATACTGTAGCCACTCCCTGTCTTGTCTTTCTTGATGAGGGCGCAGGCTTCATGGGCGCCTCGGGCCGACTGCTAGGGGCCGGCTCCTCTGGATGCTGCCAACTAGGAGTCGGCTTGTGTTGACGCCGGCTTCTGGAACTCGGCCGCCTACGGGCAGCCGGCTATTCCTCCAGTCGGCCACCAGAAGGCGGCGCTTCGTCTTAGTGCCTTGAGGGGCGCAGCCAGCCCCGATGTCTTGAAAGGTTCTGGGTCTCGGGTTAGCCTACCCGTGGCCCATTACTCCAACAGTAGTCCGCGAAGCTGGTGAGGTGCCGTGGCTGAGCAGCCGAGGAGCCTCAGCAGTTTCTTTCTCGGAGTGCTTAAGGTGGAGCTTTGTCCGGCTTCCGCCGAGCCGACTGGCGGGAGTCAGCCTTTCCCAGTCTGACTTATCCAAAATTCGAACGCGTCGGCGGGAACCAAGTGGCGTGCTAGCTAAGCCTCCAGGCCGCCGCCCAGTGTGGGTATGTCATGTGGCGCCGAGCGGCCGGGCTAGTCTGCCAACCCACGCTCGCGATGGACACGCCTGCTGGCGGGGCCCGCCACTACCACGCCTCGGCACGCGAGCAGATCCACTACGGCCGAGGCGGGCGGTTGAGTTTCCCGCGGAGTTACTGCGCGCAGTAACTCGCGCGGTAAACGTGGGGGCGTGGGGGCGTGGGCGTAGTAAATCCCATGATCGACCCTCGGCTTCGCAGCCCGTAGGCCTATAAGTAGGGGGAGGAGGGGGAGCGGCGGAGCACGCGCGTTCCTCCTCCCCATCCTTTCCTCCTTCTTCTTCCTCTTGCCGTAGCGCCTCCAAGCCACGCAGAGCGCTGCGGTGGTTCATCTACGATGAGCTCATCCTCCAATCCCACGCCCCCATGGCGCGCTCCGGAGCATGGGACAGATCCGAAGTTCACGACGACCACATCGACTTCCTCCGCCAGACGCGGCGGCTGCCCGGCAAAGATTACGTGAAGGTCCGCCTCGCGCCGAAGAGGGAGATCTCGCCGGCGCCGGAGGAGGGCGAGCGGGTCGTCTTCCGCTCGCACTACCTGCGCGGCCTCGGCCTGCCGGCGAGCAGCTTCTTCCGATCCTTCCTCGAGTTCTACGGCCTTCAGCCGCACCACCTCACCCCGAACACGGTGGTGCTGCTGTCCGCCTTTGCCACTTGGTGTGAAGGCTTCCTCGGCGTCCTCCCCACCATCGAGCTTTGGGGGAGTTCTTCTACATCAAGCTCGGCACCCTCGTCGCGGGCGTGCCGGCTCAATGCGGCGCGTTTATTGCGGTGCGGAGGCCGGCGGCCGAAAATCCGTTTCCTCCCATCCCGCTGATCAAGTCGGTGAAGATGTGGCAGCGGTCGTACTTCTACGTGAAGAGCGTCTTCGCGGAGGGCGACTGGGTCAACTTGCCGGCTTATGAAGCCGGCCCGCCAGCTGGGAGGCGGCCCAACTAGTCGTACTGGGCCAAGACACTGTCGCCCTCTGGAGCCGCCGCCATCGCGCGGCTCTGAGTGTTGACACAGTCGGAGGGCCTGACCGGGCCTGACTTGCTGTCCGCCTTCGTGGCGCACCGGGTGCTCCCGCTCCAGAGCCGCCCTCACATGATCTTCCAGATGAGCAGGCATCAGGACCCAAGCCGTCTGTGCACCAAGGAGATGCCTCACGCAAAGGTAGCTCACATGGTGAACTATCTTGCGAACTGCGAGCTCACGGAGGAGTGGCGGTTTGGCAAGGAGCCATATTCACGTGCCGACCCCCCGCCTATGGTAAGTCATCTTTCTTTTTCTCTATCCTTTTGTTGCCGAGTTCAGCCTGTCCGACCTGACCAATCGGCCTTTGAACAGAGCCCCCTCCTCCAGCCGGCAGCCGGCGCCGCGGGGCTGGGGTGCCAATACCTCCCCGACCGAGCGGAGAGCGACGTCGACGACCCCGACTTGGGGGCGGCGGTCTTGGAGGACGACGCCGAGGGAGGAGGCGGCGAAGCAGGCGGCTCGAGGCTCGGAGCCAGCCTCGAGGACTGGCCCGACGATGATGCAGGGGAAGTCGCCCCGCGCTACCAATCAGGGTCCGGCCAGCCAGGCGCAAGCTCGTCTGCCGCGGCGGACGCCCAAGGTGGCGCGACGAAACGCCTGGCCGTGCCGAGCTTGTTCGGCAGCCGGCCGAAGAAGCCCAAGGGCTCGGCCGCGGCGACCAAGCGGGATGAAGCGGCCGCGAAGGCCATCCGCTTCCGCAAGGCGGTGAAGGAGCCGCAGCTGGTTTCCGCGTAAGTACCGCCTTCATCTCATACTTTCTCCTTCCTTGCCGATCTTGTCTGAGTTTCTTTGTTTTGTTTCCTTTGATCTAGGGCTCCGCTCTCTCTCTCGAAATCGGCCGCCGCCTCCATCGTGGGGTCGGCGAAGACCTCCACCACCACTCGGCGGATCGATCCGGCCGCCGACCTCCGGGAGGCGAGGGAGCGAAACGCGTAGGAAGCTCGCGAGGAGCAGGAAGCCGCCTGCCTGGAGAAGGCGGAAGCACAGAAGGCGGAGGCTGCCGCCCTTAAGAAACTGGCGGAGGCCGAGGCAGCCGACGCGGTGAAGAAGCAGGCCGAGGAGACCGCGCACCGCCAGTCGGCGATATTCATCACTCCCCTGAACTCTGCGCCGCCACCTCCGGAGTTCGTGGCGCAGACTGGGAAAGTTGGCGACGAGCACCCGATCATGGAGGGGGACGGCGGCGACGTCGCCATGCCGGACGTGATCGTGCCTCCTCCGCCGCCGTCCAGGAGCGTGCAAGGCGAGCAGCCGGCGGTCCCACCGGTGCCGCCAACCGGAAACGAGGTGGTGACGGGCCCGACTCCTGAGGTCGGCACACCGACGCGCCACCGACTTGCAAAGGCGGCTTCGGCACCACGCCCGCTGGAGATCGGTGCCGCGAGCTCCTCGATCCCGGACACCGAGGCGACCAGCGCCGCGCCCACTGGGTGGGTGCGGGGAGGCGGGACGGGCCCTCTGAACAAGGCTATCCTGGATGTTCAAGCCAAACTCCACGCCGAGGCCGACGCCATCAAGCACTGCAACAAGGCATATCTGGAATCGCGAGAGGCCATCAGGGTACGCTTCTTGCTTCTTCATTTTGAATTCTTGTATTGCTTCGTGGGGGCGCGTCAGCGCACCCACTGGGTGTAGTCCCCAAGTTTCGGGCCGGCTTCTGAGCAGGCGGCTCGGAACTTTAATTGGCATGCTCTGAGTGCTGATATCCTTGTTGCAGGATTATCATAACCTTCGTGCTGCCGCCTTCAACTCCAAGGTCCAGGAGCTGGATCAACGCGCTGCTGACTTGTCGGAGAGCCGAAGTAAGTCCTCTTCATTCTCTGCGGGGGCGCGCTGACGCGCCCCGGGCTGTAGTCCCCTAGATTCGGGCCGACTGCTGAGCAGTCGGGCCGGATCTCCCCAGCAACTGTTCTTCTTTCTATTGATTTTGACGGCTCTTTTCTCCGCGGGGGCGCGCTGGCGCACCCGCGGGCTGTAGTCCCTGAGATTCGGGCCGACTGCTGAGCAGTCGGGCCAGATCTCCCCGGCAACTCTACCTCTTCTCTGTTGGCAACTGACACCTTTCCCTTCTTCTTTTCTTCTGCAGAGGCCAACGCCGCCTTGCAGCAGCAGCTGGGCGAAGCCAACACCGCGCTACGCGCTAAGGAGGAGGAGTGCGGCAAGCTGGCTGAAGAGCATGACCGGCTGGTCGCGCAACTGGCGGAGCAGGCGGAGCTTCTCAAGAAGGCCCAGAAGGAGGCGGAGGACAAGGAGACCGGCCTCCTTGCTGAGTTCGCGACCGAACGCTCCGCCTGGACCGACAGGGAGGCGATGCTGACTTCCGGCTTTCATGAGATCGAAGACATAGTCGATGGTGAGCTTCCCTCTTTTTCCTTCTTTGAGCTGCCGGCTGCTGGTCGAGTCGGCCTATTGTCTCTAAATTTGGCTCTTTGCTTTCTTTCTTGGCAGACTTCTTCCCAGGTCACTCGGACGCCGCCAATCAAGCCATTGAAGCTGATCGCGAAGGGAGGAGGGCGGAAGGTGGACATATTGCTGCCGACGCCCCCCGAACCCTCAGCGAGCAGCTCCTGAGCATCGAGGCCCATCTTCGGCCGGCTCACCGGATGCTGTGCCGCCTTCAGCGTGTCGCGCCCAGGCGATCGCCGCCTTGTGGCCGGACATGCCGGCACCGCGCACTCCCAGTCGGACTGCCGACTGGCTAGAGGTGGCGGCCGGCCGTCTTGAGGCCTGGAAGGGCTCCTCGGCCCAGGCTGAAGCGCGCCGGCCCTTGGAATTCGTCAAGGCGTGGTACCCTGGGCTAAGTCTAGCCCAGCTGGCCATGTTTCGGCTAGAAGCTCAGGCAGAGTTGGTGGTCGTGGAAGATGACCTCGTCAAGCGTGCGGCGGCAATCGCCGGAGCGGGTTGAGAACGGCGCCGAGGCACCGCTAGAATGGTTCGGGCTGAACCCGGAGGATGACGAGGACTCGGCCGAGGTGATCGACTCCAGCGACGAGGAAGAAGGCGAGGAGGAGGAGGAAGGCGAAGAGGAGGCACTAGAGGTCGGAGCGGACGGCCAGCCTCAGCTCGACCGCGCCTCCAGCAACGAGCCGCGCCCAAGCGAGCCAGCTACCACTGGAGGCGATCAAGCGGAGACTGACCAGCCGACCGTTCCACCAACCGGCGCCACCGACTCCTCCGATCCACCGAACCCGTCCGCTGCCCCCTAGGCCGCTAGTTTATCTTTTGCTTTACCTGCCTATCAGTCTCGACGAACTTGTTAATTTTTCACAATTCCACCCGCGGGGTGTATCTCGAACTTTCGTTGAATATCGGCCAAGGGCCTTTGCTATGTAAAATATTTTTCCGAGTTCTATCTTTCCTTGCTTTTGCTCTTTTGGCTTTTTCCTTTGCCGCCCTCCCTTAGTTGCCGTCTTGCCAGCCAAACAGCCGCTCTGCGGACTGTGGCTGGGTCAAGTACTTAGCTACTTTCGGGAAGGTAAGTACTTAGCCGATTAGAGTTCTTTAGCAAGTTAAGTAGAAGCCGGCCAGCCAGCTGCTCAACAGCCGGTCGTAGAAGGCGGGAAGCCGGCTTAAACTATGCACATGCTTTGGGTCCTTAGCCATTTTTCATGTGGGCACCCTTTCTGCCTTACTCCTGCCCACCAGACAGTCGCTCTGCGAGCTGCGACTTCTGGCAGGAGACGGCTTAAGTGCCAACACATTACTTGTCCGACTGCAGGAAGCATCTCATAGTACAAGGCGGCGAGTCCCCGGGCCGACTAGTCGGACCCGGTGCCAAGCGGCATAAAGAAAATGACACATTCATAGGCATAATTCTTATCATATAGATAAAAGAGGGCAGTCCCCGAGCTCTTCTCGGGGGACCCAGAGTCTTCGTACTTTAATACAAAAGGTAGCGTGGTACATACTGCATCAACTGTAAAATCTTCGGAGGAGATTTGCATTCCATGGCCGCTCCGTCTCCTTGCCGGAGTCGTCCCTCTTGCGCGCTCGAGGCGTCTGAGCGTCGATCAGGTAGTAGGAGTCGTTGCCCAACACTTTGCTGATGATGAAGGTGCCTTCCAAGGCGCTGAGAGCTTGTGCTGGCCGGCTGTTCGCTGGATCAGCCGAAGCACAAGGTCTCCCTCTTGGAAAGATCTCGGCTTGACCTTCCGGTTGTAGTATCGGCGCAGGCTCTGCTGGTAGATGCTGGACCGGCTGAGTGCCAACAGCCGGCCCTCTTCCAGCAGATCGACGCCGTCTTGTCGCGCTTCTTCTGCCTCCTCTTCGGTGTACATGGTGACTCGAGGAGAGTCGAATTCTATGTCCGTTGGGATGACGGCTTCGGCACCGTAGACGAGGAAGAAAGGCGTGAAGCCAGTTGACTTGTTTGGAGTTGTGCGCAGGCTCCAGAGGACGGCCGACAGCTCATCGAGCCAACAGCCGGCCGAGCGCTCCAGAGGCTCGACCAGTCGGGGCTTGATGCCGGACAAGATGAGGCCGTTTGCTCGCTCTACTTGGCCGTTTGATTGCGGATGGGCAACGGACGCTAAGTCTAGTCGGATGCCCTGCGTCGCGCAGAAACGGGCCAAGGCACCTTTGGCAAAGTTTGTGCCATTGTCGGTGATGATGTTGTGTGGTATGCCATACCGGATGGTGATGTCGGAGATGAAAGTCACAGCAGTCGGACCATTCAATTTCTTGATTGGTTTTGCTTCTATCCACTTGGTGAACTTGTCCACCGCGACAAGCAGATGAGTCATGCCGCCTCGTGCAGTTTTGAATGGTCCCACCATGTCCAGGCCCCAGACAGCAAAGGGCCAGGCAATGGGAATAGTCTTGAGTGCAGAAGCCGGCTGATGTGGCTTGGAGCGGAATTTCTGGCATCCTTTGCATTTCTGGACCAAGTCTTTGGCGTCTTCTAGAGCAGTCGGCCAGAAAAAACCATGGCGGAAAGCTTTGGCGACAAGTGCTCTTGAAGCCGCGTGGTGACCACACTCGCCTTGATGGATCTCTTTGAGGATTGCTTGGCCTTGCTCCGGCTCCACGCAGCGCTGGTAGACACCAGTGTCACTGCGCCTTACAAGCTCTCTGTTGACTATGGTGTATGCTGCTGCCCGGCGTTGCACTTGCCGCGCCGAGATCTCATCAGTCGGCAGTTCTTTGTTTACCAGGAAGTTGAGGATGGACTGGGCCCATGAAGGTGCTGCAATATCTTCGACTGCTAGGACTGCAACTTGGACGAGGGTGGTTGGGCCGGGAGGTGGCGGGTTGGAGTCGGCTGCCGCTTGCTGGGTCGATAAGTCCCCGGGCCGACTGCTGCAGTCCCCGGTTTGGGCTCTGAAGTCCCCGGGCTAGCCGCTGCAGTCCCCGGGCCGAGCTCTGAAGTCCCCGGGCCGGGTGCGACTGCTGCGGCCCCCAGGCCGCCTGCTGAAGTTCCCGTGCCGGCTGCTGGAGCTCTTAAGTCGGATCCGACTGCTTCAGGAGGGGCCGGCACGAAGATGGAATCCGACTCTGGCGATGGCTTGACAGACAGCTTGAGGAGGCGTTGCAGGGCGACACCGGTTGGTATTGCTTGACGGGGTGAGCCGATTCGTGCCAAGGCATCTGCTTGCTCATTGTCATTCCTTGGTACGTGGAGAAACTCACACCCTTCAAAGTATCCACTGAGTTGTTGTACGAGGAAGCGGTAGCTCGCCATGTTTGCATCTTTGGCGTCCCAGTCGCCTGACGACTGCTGGACCACCAAGTCAGAGTCACCATAGCACAGGATCCGGCGAATGCCGAGTTCTTTGGCAAGCCGGAGCCCGTGAATGAGTGCTTCGTATTCAGCGACGTTGTTGGAGGCGGCAAAGTGAATTTGCAGCACATATCTAAGCTTGTCGCCTTTGGGAGAGGTGAGGACGATGCCGGCTCCTAAACCGTTGCGCATCTTGGAACCATCAAAGTGCATCCGCCAATGGGTGGAGTCCGGCGCTAGCGGCAGGTACTGGTCTCGGCCCAGTCGACGAGGAAGTCGGCCAGTGCTTGTGACTTGATGGCGGTGCGAGGCTGGTAGTAGATGGTGTAGGGGGCCAAATCTATGGCCCATTTGGCCACTCGGCCTGAAGCATCTCGGCTTCCAATGATCTCGGCTAGTGGAGTTGTGCAGACCACAGTGATTGGGTGCTCTTGAAAATACGGCTTCAATTTCTTGGCGGCAAAGTGCACGCCGTAGCACATCTTCTGGTAGTGGGGGTAGTTTTGCTTGGAGGCTGACAACACTTCACTCAGGAAATACACCGGTCTCTGGACTGGTAGTGCCTTGCCTTCCTCCTTGCGTTCTACCACTATGACTGTGCTGACCACTCGGCTGGTGGCGGCGATGTAGAGGAGCATGGGCTCCTTAGGAGTCGGAGCCGCCAGGACAGGTGGAGTAGTCAACATCTTCTTGAGCTGGAGAAAAGCTTCATCCGCCTTGTCGTTCCACTCGAAAAAAGTGGTCTTCTTCATGAGCTGGTACAGGGGAAGAGCCTTCTTGCGCAGCCGACTGATGAAGCGGCTGATGGATGCCAAGCAGCCGGTAAACTTTTGCACGTCGAGTAGTCGGGTGGGCACTTCCATCCTCTCGATGGCCTTGATCTTCACAGGGTTGCACTCTATGCCGCGCTCTGAGACCAGGAAGCCAAGAAGCTGGCCGGCTGGTACTCCAAAGACGCATTTCTCCGGGTTGAGCTTGATTTGAAATCGGCGCAAGTTCTCAGAGGTCTCCTTGAGGTCTGCTAGCAGCGTTCCACGCTTCTCCGTCTTCACCACAACATCGTCCACATAAACGTGGGCGTTCCTGCCGAGTTGCTTGAGGAGGCACTTCTGCATGCAACGTTGAAATGTGGCGCCGACATTCCTCAAGCCGAACGTCATGGTCAAGTAGCAGAAGGCTCCAAATGGTGTGATGAAGGCGGTCTTCAGCCTGTCAGCCAGGTTCAGCTTGATCTGGTGATATCCTGAGTATGCGTCCAAGAAACTCAACAGCTCGCATCCGGCTGTGGAGTCTATCACTTGGTCAATTCTCGGCAAAGCAAATGGGTCTTTGGGGCAGGCTTTGTTGAGGCTGGTGTAATCAATACACATGCGCCACTGCTTGTTTTTCTTCAGCACAAGGACTGGGTTGGCCAGCCACTCTGGAAAGAACACTTCCATGATGAAGCCGGCTGCCAGCAGCCGGGCTATCTCTTCTCCAACGACTCTTCTCTTCTCTTCTGACAGGCGGCGCAAGGGCTGCCTGACTGGCTTGGCATCGGACCGGACATGTAACTTGTGCTCGGCGAAATCCGTCGGAACACCCGGCATGTCTTTAGGTGACCATGCAAAGATGTCCCGATTCTCACGGAGGAAATCGACGAGCTCGCCTTCCTATTTGCTGTCAAGGTTTGCACCTATGACAGCGTACCTCTCCGGGTGCTCCGGGTCCAAGGGTATCTTCTTTGTCTCTTTGGCCGGCTTGAACGAGCCCTCGGCTTCTGACTCCTTGGGGTTGGGTGACATTTCCGGCTGCTTGCCTGCCATCGCCACAACTCGGTCAAGGAGCCGCTTCTCGGCCGCGATCACAAGGGACTCGGCCAGCCGGCTGCTATCTGCTGCGCAACCGGACGACTTCTTGTAATCCCCTGCTATGGTCAGAATTCCCTTAGAACTCGGCATCTTCATCTTGAGGTAAGCATAGTGGGGGACCACCATGAACTTGGCCAGAGCAGGCCGGCCAAGTAGTGCATGGTATGGGCTCTCAAGGTCCACCACCTCAAACCAGACTAGCTCTCGGCGGAAGTGATCTTTGTCTCCAAAGAGGACAACTATCTGGATCTTGCCGATTGGTGAGCAGGAAAGGCCAGGAACTATGCCATGGAATACGGTCCGGCTGGGCTGAAGCTGCCTTTGTTTGATTCCTAACTTCTCCATGGTATCCTTGTACAGGATGTTGATGCTGCTGCCGCCATCTATTAGAACTCGGGAAAAGCGAGCAGTTCGCCTATCCGTGGCAAAGGTGGCATCCAGAACCAGGGCGTAAGAGCCGGGATTGGGAATTACTTCTGGGTGGTCGGCTCTGCTCCAGCTGATGGGCTTCTCAGACCAGTGCATGAACTCGGGGGTCTCTGATGCCACCGCATTCACTTCTTGCTGTCGCTGCCGTCTGTTGTGCTTGTCGTCGGCCACGCTGGTGAACACGACATAAGCTCCGTGCTCTTCAGGATACTTGTCTTGTATGGCTCCGACTGGTCGAACCGCCGGCTGCTGGGGGGGAGGAGGAGGCGGCTGCCCAGCAGGCGGAGGAGGCAGAAGGCCATCTCCCTTGGCGATCCTGGTGAGCCAATGGCACTTCCGAGTGGTGTGGTTGGACGGCTTCGCGCCGCTGTGAAATTTGCAGGGCGCATCAAGAGTCTGCTCATACGAGAAAGCAGGCAGCCAATTGGGCTTGCCGCCCTTCTGGCGCTTGGACGGAGGCTGCCCTTCTGGCTGCTGGTCTTTGACTGTTGCCACGTGCCAGCTTGTGGAAGCCGGCTGCATGGCTTTGCGCTTGTTGTCGCTTGGTTGCTGGCGCCAGCTGGTGTCGCCAGCCGGGGTCCGAGGAGCTTGAGGGCCACTTTGCCAGACGCATCAACTTGGATCTCTGCTTTCATGGAGGAGTCGGCTGTGGCGTATTTATCTGCTATGATCAGCAGCTCGTCGAGGGTCGCCGGCTCGTCGCAGAGAAGCCGGTGCTTGAGGAGGGTGCCCTCTCGGCACCCAGCAGTGAAGTACTCGATGGCCTGCACCTCATGCACGCCTTCGCATGAGTTGCGGAGCTCGGCCTAGCGCGTTAGATAGTTGCGAGTTGACTCGTTGGGGCCTTGGACGCACAAGGAGAGCTGCCGAGGCTTGGGCGGTTGCTTGCACGTGCTGGTGAAGTTGCGGATGAAGGCTTCGGTGAAGTCAACCCAACTGTTGATGCTATAGGGCTTCAGGCTGTTCAGCCACGTCCGGGCCGTGCCCTGGAGCATGAGCGGAACGTACTTCATGGCAATGCGCTTGTTGCCGTTTGCGATGCTGACGGCTGTGGAGTAGTCGACCAGCCAGTCCTCGGCTTCACGGAGCCGGTGTATTTGGGCGTGTCTCTCGGGAGCGTGAACCCTTTGGGGAAGGGCTTGTCTCGAATGCGGGGGCCAAAACAAGGCGGACCCAGCTCATCTGCTTCCTCCAGCGCCAGGGATCGGTGGAGGCGGTCGATCCAGTGGCGGGCATCGTTCTCTCCGACTCCTTCTCGGCGGCCAAGGCGGTCGCCGAGTGTCGGGTGTTCAACAAGCGGCGGGGAGACGCGCCTTTCCTTGCGAGGGGGAGGAGGCGGACAGTCATCCTGTCGTTCTACTGCTCTGGGGCGGCCGTCTTGGTCGCGCTCGATGGTGATGCGAGTCCGGCTGCGGCTGGCAGACGACTCCTTGTCTCTTCTTCCGCGGACGCCACCAGTCGGCGTCCGGGATGTCGCGCCTTGATCTCGGCGAGGAGGCAGATCGTCATTTTGCCGGCGGGGTGCCTCAGTGCGGCAGCCGGCCTCGTGCTGCTCAGCAGCCGCGTCGAGGAGTCGCTGGACGCGCTCCGCCATCTGGCGACACTCTTCGCCCTCGAACTTGTCCAGCTCTTCTGCTGCCGCCTGGGCAGCTCGGATATTTTCCGCGGGCGTGGCGTAGACGGGGCGATCTGCCCCAAACAGGCTGGCGATGGCCACGCCGCGTTGCCGGACCGTGCCGATACGTCTTGGCCCACGGGGAGTCGGCGTGCTGCCCACAGCGCGGTCCATCTCGCGCTGGTAGGCCTCCGATAGGTGTCTCATGCTGGCCAGCTTCTTGGCGCCCTCGACAAGCTGGGTGCGGCGTACTTCCAGCATCTCGGCATCGGCGTCTTCTGGAATGGGCGCGGTCAGGTCTTGGAACGCCGCATCGAGCGGGTCATGGGCACCTCCGCCGGAGTGCTCGCTGTGGCCGATGACCAGCACCTCGGTGACGGCGCTTCCGCCGCTCTCCGTGCGAGGAAGCGGCTCGTCGTAAACCACCACGTTGGTGGGGAATGCGTCAAGCGACGTAGTGTTGGAATCGACAAGCATCGGGTCGGTGGAGCCAACAGACTCCAAGTCTACAGCAGGCTCGCCGGCGACGTGGAGCTGATCGAGGAGGCTCTCGGGACCATCGGTGCCCGCATCAGACGCGGGCTCGTCGGAGAGGTGAACCCCGTCGACAAGATCGGCGAGGCAGCTCGCCGCGCACGCGACCTCCGCGCCGTGCAGCGCGTCAGCGCAGACTCCGTCTGGCATGCCGGGCTAGCTGCGCTCGCCAGGAAGGAACAAGGTTCCCGTCCAGAATAGGTCTCCGGACGACGGTGCACCTCGCCCCACGGTGGGCGCCAAATGTCGGGGGTTGGGTGCGACCTATGCCAATGGATGTCTTATCATGGTGGGAGCGAGTAGAACGTCGCCGGTGCCTGGAAGCGGGATAAGGCGTAGACACGAACGCCGGCGCACTTTACCCAGGTTCGGGGCTCTCCTAGGAGATAACACCCCTAGTCCTGCTCTGCGGGGTCTCCGCATGATCACTAAGGCACAAGTGAGTACAATGGTGCTCCTCGAGCTGTTTGCTAGAGGTGGAAGAGAGCAAGGCTAGCTCTCTCCCTTTCTCTATGGGTCGGTCTAGTTCTAACAGGTTGGGAACCCTTTGCATGGGTGCCCTCGGGGATTTATATAGGCCTACCCCCCAGGGGTACAATAGTAATCCGGCCGGGTGTAGGACCCGACTGTCAGTCTCTCTGGTTGCCGGCTTCTCCGCCGACTGCTGGGGCCCGCCGCCTGGTGGGCCCCGCCGACTGGTCTGGTACGGAGCCGACAGGCCGTCTCCGCCGCTCGCGGGTCTTGTCGGCTGCTTCTCACTGTAGCTGTGATGCTAATGACGCCGGCTCAGTTAGGGGAGCGTGGCTACAGCCCCGCCGCCTGGCGGGCGATTACTGTAGCCACTCCATGTCTCGTGTGGTTAACAACGAGTGGGCCCCAAGGAAGGGGCGGGCCGACCTCCCTCAGGTCCGACTGGTGGGGCTCTAGTCGTCTTCCTGGCTCTCGCTGACCGGTGGGGCCCGTCATCCTTGGGCCGTACCGACAGGCCGTCGTGGGAGCAGGGCTCCGCTTGCTTGTGGTGACGTCAAGGGTGGAGTGGCAACAGTGCCACGCCGGGCGGAGATCTCCGCTGGTACGGTGCACTGTGGCCACGCCCATCCCTGGATTTGGGAGGGATGGGCTATACTATAGCCACTTCCTGTCTTGTCTTTCTTGATGAGGGCGTAGGCTTCGTGGGCGCCTCGGGCCGACTGCTAGGGGCCGGCTCCTTTGGAAGCCGCCTACTAGGAGTTGGCTTGTGTTGACGCCGGCTTCTGGAACTCGGCCGCCTATGGGCAGCTGGCTATTCCTCCAGCCAGCCACCAGAAGGCGGCTTCGTCTTAGTGCCTTGAGGGGCGCAGCCAGCTCCGATGTCTTGAAAGGTTTTGGGTCTCGGGTTAGCCTACCCGTGGCCCATTACTCCGACATTTGATCAATGATAATTTCAATCACCTTTTCTAGCATCATTATATATCATAACAGTAGCTCATATCATAAAGCTTCTAATGATCAAGTAACCAGCTATTCACATGTTAAAGTATTGATCTTAAACTTTCTTGAAAACTAACAAACAGTTTCAGTCATCAAACAATTGTAATTCATCTTATTTTCAGGAAAGGTCTATGTAAGAGCTTTGATTTAGCAAATCCCACATACTCAACCATCATATAGTCTTCCATGATTGCTACCACTCAAAGCATATTTTTAGAACAAATAGCATCCATCGAATACAGAGAAAGATAGGGGCTTAATGTTTCGCCTCCCAACTTATTTATCATATAGATAATTGTCAACAATAATAATTCATGATCAAATATATTTGAATGGCCATATATGCTTAGATCTTTCTCCACCACGTGATGCTTGCCAACTAAAAAGTAGGTTGGAATGAGAAGGAATACTACTGACTCTTGCGTAAAAGTAAAAGATAGGCCCTTCGCAGAGGGAAGAAGGGATTTGCAGAGGTGCCAGAGCTCGAAGCTAAAACAGAGATGAAAATAATTTTGAGAGGTATGCTTTCATTGTCAACATAACGACCAAGAATTCCCAATATCTTCCATACTAGATACATTATAGGCAGTTCCCAAACAGAAAGGTAAAGATTTTACTCCCCTCCACCAACAATCACACTCCATGGCTTGTCCGAAACAACGGGTGCCGTCCAACTATCAACAATCCTGGGGGAGTTTTGTTTAAATTATTTGCGATTTTGTTTTTGATCTTTTGATCATAGGACTAGGCATCCCAGTTACCAGCCATTTTCTCGTGAATGATGAGTGGAGTCCACTCATCGTGAGAATAACCCACCTAGCATGGAAGATACTGACAGCCCCTAGTCGCTACATGAGCGATTCGGGCATACAAAACAGATTATTATTTGAAGGTTTAGAGTTTGGCACATGCAAATTTACTTGGAACGGCAGGTAAATACCGCATATAGGTAGATATGGTGGACACTCATGGAATAAACTTGGTTCAAGGAATTTGGATGCACAAGCAGTATTCCCGCTTAGTACAGATATTTGGCTAGCAAAGGGTTCTAAATAGCAAGTACCACATGTCAGAGGATCCATAACAATATAACTTCTATACAAATATACCCAAGCATAACTCATTATGTTGTCTTCCTTGTCCAACTTCAGCAAATTTGCTCAGGTTTGAAAATAATTAATGGGGCTCACAATCATAGAAGATGTCCAAGATAGTATATTTATATGTGAAATCTCTCTTCCTTCAATATTCTTTCATGAATTGTTCAAGTGACGAATACAATGTTTGCTAACCTTAAATAAATTTACCACCTCTACTTCTTATATGTGAAGTCATTACTCCCCATGGGATAAGCATATGAAACATATATAATTTCAGATTTATGATATTCAAATCATTCAACTATGCACTCATAGGATATAAGTGAAGCACACGAGTAAATGACAAACTACTCCAAAAAGATATAAGTGAAGATCAATGAGTAGTTAAATAATTATGTAGCTATGTGAAGACTCTCTCTCATTTAAGAATTTCAGATCTTGGTATTTTATTCATACAACAAGAAAAACAAAAGAAAATAAAATGACGCTCCAAGCAAAACACATATCATGTGGTGAATAAAAATATAGCTCCAAGTAAAGTTACCGATGAATGAAGACGAAAGAGGGGATGCCATCCGGGGCTTCCCCAAGCTTAGGCTTTTGGTTGTCCTTGAATATTACCTTGGGGTGCCTTGGGCATCCCCAAGCTTAGGCTCTTGCCACTCCTTATTCCATAGTCCATCGAATCTTTACCCAAAACTTGAAATCTTCACAACACAAAACTTAACAGAAAACTCGTGAGCTCCGTTAGTATAAGAAAATAAATCACCACTTAGGTACTGTTGTGAACTCATTCTAAATTCATATTGGTGTAATATCTAATGTATTCCAACTTATCTATGGTTCATACCCTCCGATACTACTCATAAATTCATCAAAATAAGCATACAACACATAGAAAACAGAATCTGTCAAAAACAGAACAGTCTGTAGTAATCTGCATCAAACGCAAACTTCTGGAACTCAGAAAAATCTGAAAAAATCGGACAACCTAGATAACTTGATTATTGATCTACTGCAATTAGAATCAGCATTTTATCACTTTCTGGTGATTTTTAACAATTGTTTTCGTGAGCAGAAAGTTTCTGTCCTTTTCAGCAAGATCAAATAATTATCATCCAAGAAGATCCTATAGGTCTTACTTGGCACAAACACTAATTAAAACATAAAAACCACATCTAACCAGAGGCTAGATCAAATATTTATTACTAAACATAACCAAAAATCAAGAAACAAAAATAAAATTGGGTTGCCTCCCAACAAGCGCTAACGTTTAACGCCCCTAGCTAGGCATGATGATTTCAATGATGCTCACGTAAAAGATAAGAATTGTAACATAAAGAGAGCATCATGAAGAATATGAATAGCACATTTAAGTCTAACCCACTTCCTATGCATAGGGATTTTGTGAGCAAACAACTTATGGGAACAATAATCAACTAGCATAGGAAGGCAAAACAAGCAAATCTTCAAGACTTTCAGCACATAGAGAGGAAACTTGATATTACTGCAATATGTAGAAGCATATGATCCTCTCTCATAATAATTTTCAGTAGCATCATGAATGAATTCAACAATATAACCATCACATAAAGCATTATTCTCATGATGCACAACCATAGAATTTTTATTACTCTCCACATAAGCAAATTTCTTTTCATGAATAATAGTGGGAGCAAACTCAACAAAATAATTATCATGTGAGGCATAATCCAATTGAAAACTAAAATCATGATGACAAGTTTCATGGTTATCATTATTCTTAATAGCATACAAGTCATCACTATAATCATCATAGATAGCAACTTTATTTTCATAATCAATTGGAACCTCTTCCGAAATAGTGGAATCATCACTAAATAAAGTCATGACCTCTCTAAATCCACTTTCATCAATATAATCATCATAAATAGGGGCACGCTTTCATCATAATAAATTTGCTCATCAAAACTTGGGGGACAAAAAAGATCATCTTCATCAAACATAGCTTCCCCAAGCTTGTGGCTTCGCATATCATTAGCATCATGGGTATTCAAAGAATCCATACTAACAACATTGCAATCAAGCTCATCATTCACATATTTTATGCCAAGCATTCTATGTAATTCTTCTTCTAGTACTTGGAAACAATTTTCCTTCCCATCATTTTCACGAAACATATTAAAAAGATGAAGCATATGAGGCACGCTTAATTCCATTTTTAGTTTTCTTTTATAGACTAAACTAGTGATAAAACAAGAAACAAAAAGATTCGATTGCAAGATCTAAAGATATACCTTCAAGCACTCACCTTCCCGGCAACGGCGCCAGAAAAGAGCTTGATGTCTACTATGCAACCTTCTTCTTGTAGACGTTGTTGGGCCTCCAAGTGCAGAGGTTCGTAGGACAGTAGCAAATTTCCCTCAAGTGGATGACCTAAGGTTTATCAATCCGTGGGAGGCGTAGGTTGAAGATGGTCTCCCTCAAACAACCCTGCAACCAAATAACAAAGAGTCTCTTGTGTCCCCAACACACCCAATACAATGGTAAATTGTATAGGTGCACTAGTTCGGTGAAGAGATGGTGATACAAGTGCAATATGGATGGTAGATATAGGTTTTTGTAATCTGAAAATATAAAAACAGCAAGGTAACTAATGATAAAAGTGAACATAAACGGTATTGCAATGCTAGGAAACAAGGCCTAGGGTTCATACTTTCACTAGTGCAAGTTCTCTCAACAATAATAACATAACTGGATCATATAAATATCCCTCAACATGCAACAAAGAGTCACTCCAATGTCACTAATAGTGGAGAACAAACGAAGAGATTATTGTAGGGTATGAAACCACCTCAAAGTTATTCTTCGGATCGATCTATTCAAGAGTCCGTAGTAAAATAACATGAAGCTATTCTTTCCGTTCGATCTATCATAGAGTTCGTACTAGAATAACACCTTAATATACAAATCAACCAAAACCCTAATGTCACCTAGATACTCCAATGTCACCTCAAGTATCCGTGGGTATGATTATACGATATGCATCACACAATCTCAGATTCATCTATTCAAACCAACACAAAGTACTTCAAAGAGTGCCCCAAAGTTTCTACCGGAGAGTCAAGACGAAAACATGTGCCAACCCCTATGCATAGGTTCATGGGCGGAACCCGCAAGTTGATCACCAAAACATACATCAAGTGAATCACGTGATATCCCATTGTCACCACAGATACGCACGGCAAGACATACGTCAAGTGTTCTCAAATCATTAAAGACTCAATCCGATAAGATAACTTCAAAGGGAAAACTCAATCCATTACAAGAGAGTAGAGGGGGAGAAACATCATAAGATCCAACTATAATAGCAAAGCTCGCAGTACATCAAGATCGTGCCAAATCAAGAACACGAGAGAGAGAGAGAGAGATCAAACACATGGCTACTGGTACATACCCTCAACCCCGAGGGTGAACTACTCCCTCGTCATGGAGAGCGCCGGGATGATGAAGATGGCCACCGGTGAGGGATTCCCCCTCCGGCAGGGTGCTGGAACAGGGTCCCGATTGGTTTTTGGTGGCTACAGAGGCTTGCGGCGGCGGAACTCCCGATCTAGGTTATGTTCTGGGGGTTTCTGTATATATAAGAGGTGTTGGCGTCGGGAACAAGTCAGGGGGGTCTCCGGGCTGTCCACGAGGTAGGGGGGCGCGCCCAGGGGGGGTGGGCGCGTCTCCCACCCTCGTGGGCAGCCCGGGACTCTTCTGGCCCAACTCTTTTACTCCATGGCCTTTTTCTAGTCCAAAAATAAGCTACATCAAGTTTCAGGTCAATTGGACTCCGTTTGGTTTTCCTTTTCTGCGATACTCAAAAACAAGGAAAAAACATAAACTGGCACTGGGCCCTAGGTTAATAGGTTAGTCCCAAAAATCATATAAGATATCATATAAATGCATATAAAACATCCTAGAAGGATAATATAATAGCATGAATACTTCATAAATTATAGATACGTTGGAGACGTATCAACGTTTTTTCCAATACTGTTTCTAATAGACCAGGAGTCGGAGCATGTGCTTTTTGAGAATATTCTTGAAATTCATCTCCGGGGTGGTCAAGAATCTGTTATTTTCAAGTTCATCCAGATGTGCTAGTGTTGTGTTACAGTTGTCAATGGCCACTTAAAGCTGAGAGATGTGCTTACTCCCGGTCTTTAAAGCATGTCAGAGTGCTTTGAATTTGCGAAAAAGAATGGTGGCAGCATTTGAGGAGCGTACGGGTCGATTCCAAACCTCTTGGACAAGATCCATGAAGCCGGGGTGTAAAATCCAGTAGGGGTCAAATCAGAAAATCTTGCTGCGAGGAATAGAGGTCTGAATGGAGACAGTACACGACACGTGATCCTAGACAGGCTTATCCCAGGGGTTTAACTAACGTGTTAGGGTAAACATTAGTCCAATGAAGCTAGGTAAAAAACCAATCCAGCTGTTCTAGGAGGGGTTCCTGTTGCATATTGCTCCAAGTGTAGGATCTGCCTTTTATAGGTAGTTCAATTAAACTTTGCTTACGAATGATATCATTGAAAGTGAACATGTCATGAGGGCAGCCCCCTGGTTTGTTATGGTTGTCTGGAGCTCGAATGTAGTTAAAATCCCCAAGTAAAAACCAGTCCGGTGTGCTTGGGATGTCAAGGTCGTAAAGCCAATTAGTGAAATCAGCGCGTGCGTCACCGGAGCAAGGGCCATAAATATTGGCTAATGTCCATTTTTGCGAGGACTGCGTACTAAGGAAATCAATAACCAGAGTGTACGAATCAGAGAAAACCACAGAACCAGTAAAGACTGAGCTCTTCCAAATTGTAACTAGCCCCCAGATGCCCCTTGTGAAGGAACATAGGCAAACTGATCGAATTATCTAGGACAACAAGACTTAATAAAAGCCAAATCAAAAGATGTCTTTTTTGTCTCCTGCAAACAAACAATGGAGCAACCACTAGAGCGAATGGCATTATTGAGGTCTAGTTGTTTGCCATCAGAGTTGAGCCCACGGATGTTCCAACACAGAACATTCCAACTATGCAAAAGTGACATGTGGAACGGGGGGAATTAAGCAGCAGAAGACGCGGGTGCGCCCACACGCTCATCACGTGGTGTTGTACCTGCATTTGTGGTGGAAGCAACAACAGCTTTAGGGGCAGCAAGCAAAATGGCTTCAATCACTTCTTCAGCAGGGATAACACATCTGTTGATTGCAATATCTTGGAGGACACTGATCAGCGTAGGGAAAATCACCTCAGACTGTGCAGCAGGGGAAGGAAATGTGCCCTAGAGGCAATAATAAAGTTGTTATTTATATCTCCTTTTATCATCATAAATGTTTATTATTCATGCTAGAATTGTATTAACCGGAAACTTAGTACATGTGTGAATACATAGACAAACAGAGTGTCCCTAGTATGACTCTACTTGACTAGCTTGTTTATCAAAGATGGTTTTGTTTCCTAGCCATAGACATGTGTTTTCATTTGATGAACGGGATCACATCATTAGAGAATGATGTGATGGACAAGGCCCATCCGTTAGCTTAGCACTATGATCGTTTAGTTTATTGCTATTACTTTCTTCATGACTTATACATGTTCCTCTGACAATGAGATTATGCAACTCCCGAATACCGGAGGAACACTTAGTGTGCTATCAAACGTCACAACGTAACTGGGTGATTATAAAGATGCTCTACAGGTGTCTCCGATGGTGTTTGTTGAGTTGGCATAGATCGAGATTAGGATTTGTCACTCCGATTGTCGGAGAGGTATCTTTGGACCCTCTCGGTAATGCACATCACAATAAGCCTTGCAAGCAATGTGACTAATGAGTTAGTTGCGGGATGATGCATTACGGAACGAGTAAAGAGACATGCCGGTAAAGAGATTGAACTAGGTATGGTGATACCGACGATCGAATCTCGGGCAAGTAACATACCGATGACAAAGGGAACAACGTATGTTGTTATGCGGTTTGACCGATAAAGATCTTCGTAGAATATGTAGGAGCCAATATGAGCATCCATGTTCCGCTATTGGTTATTGACCGGAGTGGTGTCTCGGTCATGTCTACATAGTTCTCGAACCCGTAGGGTCCGCACGCTTAACGTTCGATGACGATTGGTATTATGAGTTTATGTGATTTGATGTACCGAAGGTTGTTCAGAGTCCCGGATGAGATCACGGACATGACGAGGAGTCTCGAAATGGTCGAGAGGTAAAAATCGATATATTGGAAGGCTATATTCGGACATCGGAAAGGTTCTGAGTGATTCGGGTATTTTTCGGAGTACCGGAGAATTACGGGAATTCGCCGGGGGAAGTAGTGGGCCTTAATGGGCCATACGGGGATGGAGAGAAGGGCCTCAAGGGGTGGCCGCGCGCCCCCCATGGGCTGGTCCGAATTGGACCTGGAGGGGGCGCCGCCCCCCTCCTTCCTTCTCCCCTCCTCCTCGTTCCCTTCCTTCTCCTAGTTGGAATAGGAAAGGGTGGGGGGGGGGGGCGAATCCTACTTGGACCGGAAGTCCAAGTAGGACTCCGCCCTTTGGCGCGCCCCCTTTGGGCAGGCCTCCTCTTCCCCCCTCCTTTATATACGTGGGAGGGGGGCACCCCAAAGACACACAAAAGTTTCTCTTAACCGTGTGCGGTGCCCCCCTCCACAGAAACACACATCGGTCATATCGTTGCAGTGCTTAGGCGAAGACCTGCGCCGGTAACTTCATCATCACCGTCATCACGCCGTCGTGCTGACGAAACTCTCTCTCGACCTCAGCTGGATCAAGAGTTCATGGGACGTCATCGAGTTGTATGTGTGCAGATCGCAGAGGTGCCGTGCATTCGGTGCTTGATCAGTTGGATCGCGAAGACGTTCGACTACATCAACCGCATTACTTAACGCTTCCGCTTTCCGTCTACGAGGGTACGTGGACACACTCTCCCCGCTCGTTGCTATGCTTCTCCTAGATAGATCTTGCGTGATCGTAGGAATTTTTTTGAAATACTATGTTCCCCAACAGTGGCATCCAAGCCAGGTCTATGCGTAGATGTTATATGCACGAGTAGAACACAAAGAGTTGTGGGCGATAATAGTCATACTACTTACCAGCATGTCATACTTTGATTCGGCGGTATTGTTGGATGAAGAGGCCCAGACCGACATTACATGACAGCGTTCATGAGACGGGTTCTACCGCCGTGCTTCGCACACAGGTGGCTAGTGGGTGTCTGTTTCTCCAGCTTTAGTTGAATCGAGTTTGACTACGCCCGGTCCTTGTTGAAGATTAAAACAACACACTTGACGAAAAATCGTTGTGGTTTTGATGCGTAGGTAAGAACGGTTCTTGCTAGAAGCCCGTAGCAGCCATGTAAAACTTGCAACAACAAAGTAGAGGACGTCTAACTTGTTTTTGGAGGGCATGTTGCGATGTGATATGGTCAAGACGTGATGAGATATAAATTGTTGTATGAGATGATCATGTTTTGTTAAAGTTATCGGCAACTGGCAGGAGCCTTATGGTTGTCTCTTTATTGCATAAGATGCAAGCTCCATATAATTGCTTTACTTTATAGCTATACGATAGCAATAGTTGGCGAGATGACCATGTGATGACACGTTGATAAAGATCAAGATGATGGAGATCATGGTGTTATGCTGGCGACGATGGAGATCATGACAGTACTTTGGAGATGGAGATCAAAGGCACAAGATGATAGTAGCAATGATGCGGACTAGGTCCGTGATCTTAGGATTATCCTCATTGCTGCACAGAAGAATTATGTCATTGATGCACCGCTAGGTGTTGGACCTATTGCAGGAGCAGATGCAGACGTTATGAACGTTTGGCAAGCTCGGTATGATAACTACTTGATAGTTTAGTGCGCCATGCTTTACGGCTTAGAACCAGGATTTCAAAAACGTTTTGAACACCACGGAGCATATAAGATGTTCCAAGAGCTGAAATTGGTATTTCAGACTCATGCCTGAGTCGAGAGGTATGAGACCTCTGACAAGTACTTTGCCTACAAGATGGAGGAGAATAGCTCAACCAGCGAGCATGTGCTTAGATTGTCTGAGTGCTACAATCGCTTGAATCAAATGGGAGTTAATCTTTCAGATAAAATAGTGATTGATAGAGTTCTCTAGTCACTATCACCAAGTTACTGGAACTTCGTGATGAACTATAATATGCAAGGGATGACGAAAACGATTCCCGAGCTCTTCGTGATGCTGAAATCGACGAAGGTAGAAATCAAGAAAAGCATCAAATGTTGATGGTTGACAAGACCACTAGTTTCAAGTAAAAGGGCAAGGGAAAGAAAGGGAACTTCAAGAAGAATGGCAAGCAAGTTGCCACTCCCATGAAGAAGCCCAAAGCTAGACCCAAGCCTGAAACTGAGTGCTTCTACTGCGAAGGAAATGATCACTGGAAGCGGAACTGCCCCAAATACTTGGCGGATAAGAAGGATGGAAAAGTGAACAAAAGTATATATGATATACATGTTATTGATGTGTACTTTACTAGTGTTCATAGTAGCCCCTGGGTATTTGATACTGGTTCAGTTGCTATGATTAGTAACTCGAAACAGGAGTTACAAATTGAACAAAGACTAGTTGAGGGCAAGGTGACGATGTGTGTTGGAAGTGATTCCAAGGTTGATAAGATCACCATCGCACATTCCCTTTACCTTCAGGATTAGTGTTAAACCTAAAATAAATGTTATTTGGTGTTTGCGTTGAGCATAATATGATTGGATCATGTTTATTGTAATACATTTATTCATTTAAGTAAAAGAATAATTGTTATTCCGTTTACATGAATAAAACCTTCTGTGGTCATACACCCAAGGTGAATGGTTTATTGAATCTCGATCATAGTGATACACATATTCATAATATTGATGCCAAAAGATGCAAAGTTGATAATGATAGTGCAACATATTTGTGGCACTGCCGTTTAGGTCATATTGGTGTAAAGCGCATGAAGAAACTCCATGCTGATGGGCTTTTGGAATCACTTGATGCTTGCGAACCATGCCTCATGGGCAAGATGACTAAGACTCCGCTCTCCGGAACAACGGAGCGAGCAACTGACTTATTGGAAATAATACACACTGATGTATGCGATCCGATGAGTGTTGAGGCTCGCGGCAGGTATCGTTATTTTTTGACCTTCACAGATGTTTTGAGCAGATATGGGTATATCTACTTGATGAAACATAAGTCTGAAACATTTGAAAAATTCAAAGAATTTTAGAGTGAAGTGGAAAATCATCGTAACAAGAAAAATAAAGTTTCTACCATCTGATCGCGGAGACGAATATTTGAGTTACGAGTTTGGTCTTCATTTTAAACAATGTGAAATAGTTTCGCAACTCACGCCACCTGGAACACCACAGCGTAATGGTGTGTACGAACATCGTAACCGTACTTTATTAGATATGGTGCGGTCTATGATGTCTCTTACCGATTTACCACTATTGTTTTGGGGTTATGCATCAGAGACAACTGCATTCACGTTAAATACGGCACCATCTAAATCCGTTCAGACGACACCGTATGAGCTGTGGTTTGGCATGAAACCTAAGTTGTCATTTCTTAAAGTTTGGGGTTGTGATGATTATGTGGAAAAGCTTCAGCCTGATAAGACTCGAACCCAAATCGGAGAAGTGTGTCTTCATAGGATACCCAAAAGAAACTGCTGGGTACACCTTCTATCACAGATCTGAAAGGCAAGATATTTGTTGCTAAGAATGGATCCTTTCTAGAGAAGGAGTTTCTCTCGAAAGAAGTGAGTGGGAGGAAAGTAGAACTTGATGAGGTAATTGTACCTTTTCTCGAGTTGGAAAGTAGTCATCACAAAAATCAGTTCCGGTGATGCCTACACCAATTAGTGAGGAAGCTAATGATGATGATCATGAAACTTCAGATCAAGTTACTACCGAACCTCGTAGGTCAAACAGAGTAAGGTCCACACCAGAGTGGTACGGTAATCCTGTTCTGGAAGTCATGTTAATAGACCATGATGAACCTACAAACTATGAGGAAGCGATGATGAGCCCAGATTCCAACAGATGGTTTGAGGCCATGAAATCAGAGATAGAATCCATGTATGAGAACAAAGTGTGGACTTTGGTGGACTTGCCCGATGATCGGCAAGCCATTGAGAATAAATGGATCTTCAAGAGGAAGACGGACGCTGATAGTAGTGTTACTATCTACAAAGCTCGACTTGTCGAAAAGGGTTTTTGACAAGTTCAAGATGTTGACTACGATGAAATTTTCTCACTCGTATCGATGCTTAAAGTCTGTCTGAATCATGTTAGCAATTGCCACATTTTATGAAATCTAACAAATGGATATCAAAACTGCATTCCTTAATGGATTTATTAAAGAAGAGTTGTATATGATACAACCAAAAGGTTTTGTCAATCCTAAAGGTGCTAACAAAATGTGCAAGCTCCAGCGATCCATCTATGGACTGGTGCAAGCATCTCGGAGTTGGAATATACGCTTTGATAAGTTGATCAAAGCATATACTTTTATACAGACTTGCGGTGAAGCCTGTATTTACAAGAAATTGAGTGGGAGCACTACAGCCTTTCTGATAAGTATATGTGAATGCCATATTGTTGATCAAAAATGATGTAGAATTTTCTGGAAAGCATAAAGGAGTGTTTGAAAGGAGTTTTCCAAAGAAAGACCTCGGTGAAGCTGCTTACATATTGGGCATCAAGATATATAGAGATAGATAAAGATGCTTGATAAGATTTTTCAATGAGTACATACCTTAACAAGATTTTTGAAGTAGTTCAAAATGGAACAGTCAAAGAAGGAGTTCTTGCCTGTATTGCAAGGTGTAAAGTTGAGTAAGACTCAAAACACGACCACGACAGAAAATAGAAAGAGAATGAAAGTCATTCCCTATGCCTCAGCCATAGGTTCTGTAAAGTATGCTATGCTGTGTACCAAACCTAGTGTGTACCTTGCCATGAGTTTGACAAGGGGGTACGATATTGATCCATGAGTGGATCACTTGACAACGGTAAAAATTATCCTTAGAAGACTAAGGAGATATTTCTCGGTGATGGAGGTGATAAAAAGTTCGTCGTAAAGAGTTACGCGATGCAAGCTTTTACACCGATCCGGATGACTCTGAGTCTCAATCTGGATACATATTGAAAGTGGGAGCAATTAGGTAGAGTAGCTCCATGCAGAGCATTGTAGACATAGAAAAATTGCAAAATACATACGGCTCTGAATATGACAGACCCATTGACTAAGCTTCTCTCACAAGCAAAACATGATCACACCTTAGTACTCTTTGGGTGTTAATCACATGGCGATATGAACTAGATTATTGACTCTAGTAAACCCTTTGGGTATTGGTCACATGGCGATGTGAACTATAGAGTGTTAAATAACATGACGATGTGAACTATTGGTGTTAAATCACATGGCGATGTGAACTAGATTATTGAATCTAGTGCAAGTGGGAGACTGAAGGAAATGTGCCCTAGAGGTAATAATAAAGCTGTTATTTATATTTCCTTATATCATGATAAATGTTTATTATTCATGCTAGAATTGTATTAACCGAAAACTTAGTACATGTGTGAATACATAGACAAACAGAGTGTCCCTAGTATGCCTCTACTTGACTAGCTTGTTTATCAAAGATGGTTATGTTTCCTAGCCATAGACATGTGTTGTCATTTGATGAATGGGATCACATCATTAGAGAATGATGTGATGGACAAGACCCATCCGTTAGCTTATCACTATGATCGTTTAGTTTATTGCTATTGCTTTCTTTATGACTTATACATGTTCCTCTGGCTATGAGATTATGCAACTCCCGAATACCGGAGGAACACTTAGTGTGCTATCAAATGTCACAACGTAACTGGGAGATTATAAAGATGCTCTACAGGTGGCTCCGATGGTGTTTGTTGAGTTGGCATAGATCGAGATTAGGATTTGTCACTCCGATTGTCGGAGAGGTATGTTTGGGCCCTCTCGGTAATGCACATCACAATAAGCCTTGCAAGCAATGTGACTAATGAGTTAGTTGCGGGATGATGCATTATGGAACGAGTAAAGAGACTTGCCGGTAACGAGATTGAACTAGGTATGGTGATACCGACGATCGAATTCGGGCAAGTAACATACCGATGATAAAGGGAACAATGTATGTTGTTATGCGG
Organism: Triticum aestivum; assembly: GCF_018294505.1. NCBI lineage: Eukaryota > Viridiplantae > Streptophyta > Magnoliopsida > Poales > Poaceae > Triticum > Triticum aestivum. The sequence continues at coordinate 57,987,666 of NC_057799.1, forward strand.
TTTGACCGATAAAGATCTTCATAGAATATGTAGGAGCCAATATGAGCATCCAGGTTCCGCTATTGGTTATTGACCGGAGTGGTGTCTCGGTCATGTCAACATAGTTCTCGAACCCGTAGGGTCCGCACGCTTAACGTTCGATGACGATTGGTATTATGAGTTTATGTGATTTGATGTACCGAAGGTTGTTCGGAGTCCCGGATGAGATCACAGACATGACGAGGAGTCTTCAAATGGTCGAGAGGTAAAGATCGATATATTGGAAGGCTATATTCGGACATCGGAAAGGTTCTGAGTGATTCGGGTATTTTTCGGAGTACCGGAGAGTTACGGGAATTCGACGGGGGAAGTAGTGGGCCTTAATGGGCCATACGGGAAAGGAGAGAAGGGTCAAGGGGTGGCCGCACGCTGATGCATCTCCGTCGTATCTATAATTTTTGATTGTTCCATGCCAATATTATACAACTCATATACTTTTGGCAACTTTTTATACTCCCTCCATCCCCATATACAAGGCCACAAACTCAAATTACAGGTACCAAGGCAAAATTTAATGACTGCTTTGCAATCCCACTTTTCTTTTCGCTAACTGGGATCATTAATTCGCCCGCATGCATGCAAGGAAGAAATGAGAAGGAAGTAGCACAATGTCACTATAACTACATGCATGCAAGTATTAAATAAGTTGGTAGTACGAGGAAACATCATTAATTTTGCCTCGATTACAGTTAGTGGCCTTGTATAGATGCAAAATGTATTTTTCATAGTGGCCTTGTATAAGGGAATGGAGGGAGTACTATTTTTGGGACTAACATATTGATCCAGTGCCCAGTGCCAGTTCGTGTTTGTTACATGTTTTTCATTTCATAGAAAATCCATATCAAACGGAGTCCAAACAGGATAAAAAATGACGGAGATTTTTTTTTTTGGAATAGATGTGATTTTTGGGAAGAAGAATCAACGCGAGACAATGCCCGAGGGGGCCACGAGGCAGGGGGAGCGCCCCAGGGGCTCAGGCGCGCCCTGGGCCCTCGTGGCTACTCCGTAAGGTGGTTGGTGCCCTTCTTTCTCCGCAAGAAAGCTAATATCCGGATAAAAATCATGTCCAAATTTCAACCCAATCGGAGTTACGGATCTCCGGGAATTTAAGAAACGGTGAAAGGGCAGAATCAGGGAGCGCAGAAACAGAGAGAGACAGAGAGACATATCCAATCCTAGAGGGGCTCTCACCCCTCCGCCGCCATGGAGGCCATGGACCAGAGGGGAAACCCTTCTCCCATCTAGGGAGAAGGTCAAGGAAGAAGAAGAAGAAGGGGGGTCCCTCTCCCCCTCTCTCCCGGTGGCGCCGGAACGCGGCCGGGGCCATCATCGTGTGATGGCGATCTACACCAACACCTCCGTTATCTTCACTAACATCTTCATCACCTTCCCCCATATATCTACAATGGTCCACTCTCCCGCAACCCGCTGTACCCTCTACTTGAACATGGTTCTTTATGCTTCATATTATTATCCAATGATGTGTTGCCATCCTATGATGTCTGAGTAGATTTTCGTTGTCTTATCGGTAATTGGTGAATTGCTATGATTGGTTTAATTTGCTTGTGGTTATGTTGCTGTCCTTTGGTGCCCATCATATGAGCGCGGACGTGGATCACACCATAGGGTTAGTTGTATGTTGATAGGACTATGTATTGGAGGGCAAGAGTGAGGGACTCCTGGACTAAGGGGTCCTCGGGCGTCCGGCCTGTTATCCATGGGCCGGACTGGTGGGCTGTGAAGACATGAAGGCCGAAGACTCTACCCGTGTCCAGATTGGACTCTCCTTGGCGTGGAAGGCAAGCTTGGTGATCAACTATGAAGATTTCTTCCTATGTAACCGACTCTATGTAACCCTAGATCCCTCCGGTGTCTATATAAACCGGAGGGCGTAGTCCGGATAGCGTATACTCATTATCATAGTCATACAGGCTAGACTTCTAGGGTTTAGCCATTACGATCTAGTGGTAGATCAACTCTTGTAACCCTCATATTCATCAAGATCAATCAAGAAGGAAGTAGGGTATTACCTCTATAGAGAGGGCCCGAACCTGGGTAAACATCGTGTCCCATGTCTCCTGTAACCATCGATCCTAGATGCACAGTTCGGGACCCCCTACCCGAGATCCGCCGGTTTTGACACCGACATTGGTGCTTTCATTGAGAGTTCCACTGTGACGTCGACGAAAGGTTCGATGGCTCGCCTTGTCCTTAAAGACAACATCACCTCCGGAGGAGTCCTCGCCCCAGGCCAAACCCTCCGGCTGGGCAGCTTTACTATGATCGCCCATTCGACCGTTGAGCCGACGATGACCTCTCGGGCCATCGAAAACCCCCTTCGCATCAACTCCGAACACTCCAAGCAGATGGATCCAGCAGAGTTTTCGTCCTTGAACGAACTCCTAGACTGCATCACCGCTTTGGGAATCGCCATAGATTACGATAGGATCGAGCTTAAAACCGATCAAGGAGAAATCAAAACTCCACCGGTCACCCACCAGATAGCGGTAGTCGAGGAGCAGGACGGCAAGTCTTCTTCTATATCAAAGACTGACTATGTTCGGATCGCCGATCAAGAGCCAGATACCTACCAGCAAAAGGATGTGACCAGCCCTCCAAACATAGAATCGGATGGCAGTCCTAAGCAATCAGAAGATATTCCGAAGCCCGGACTGTTGAGTCTAGAAGGCCTTAAGACTCTAGATAATCGGTCTGGTCAGGGTTCGGATTTAATTCCACCCACCCACCCGGACATAGACGCCCTCATGAGCATAAAACAGCAGTCTCAGGAAACGGTTCACCACTTTTGGGCCAGATTCCTCCTTGTCAAAGAGAAGATAAAAGATTGCTGCGATGAGGACGCGATATTAGCGTTCCGCAACAATTGCGCGGATGAAGGAATCCTCAACGCCATCAATCGTCGCCGCATACTGAATTTCGCTGACTTAGCAACTATCGTACAGAAGTACACCGCGATGGAAAGCGCCTGGAAAACAAAGGCAGCTTATTGGGAACCGTCGGTCCCAACTCAACTCCTCCTACAGGCGAAGAGGGCGCTCCCCCGCGGCACGCCCAGTCCAACAGTCAAGAAACATAAACCCATTACGCGGCACGACACCGTTCTGGAGGGATGGCTCGATGGCCCATGCAAAATACACACGACGCCAGATACTGTGGCAACCCACAGCCTTAGAGCTTGTTGGATACTCCGGCAGGTAGCCAAGAGTGGCGAGGACATCCTCATCAAGGACGCCCCAGAACAGCACCCTCCAGAAAATGACGACACAAGAGTATTGACGGTCTTCGAGACATTCGCTTCAAACAACAAGCGCAAAAGAGCACTTCGTGACCTCGCCGAAGTCTACCAAATCGCTGCAATAAACCCTTGGAACGACACGGCTATAACATTTAATGCCGGTGACGAACCGAGGAACAGTACAGTCCGAGTGCCAGCCGCATTAGTCCTCAGTCCCATTGTGGACGGGTTTCGACTTACTAAGGTCCTCATGGACGGCGGCAGCGGACTAAACCTCATTTATGAGGACACACTCCACAAAATGGAAATAGACAGGAGCCGCATCAAGCAAAGTAGCACAACCTTCCGAGAAATCATTCTCAGTCGGGAGGTGCGGTGTGCAGGCAAAATCACACTCGACGTGGTATTCGGCACGCCGGAGAACTATCGGTCCGAAGAAATCACTTTCCAAGTGGCCCCTTTCAGGAGCGGATACCACGCCCTATTGGGACGGGATGCTTTTACACGCTTCCAAGCTATACCTCATTACGGGTATATGAAGCTCAAAATGCCCGGACCAAATGGTATAATCACTCTCGTCAGTGATCCGGACATAGCACTCCGCGCTGAAAACAAAACCGCATCCCTGGCCCTTGAGGCACTATCCGAAGCCCTTGCGGCCGAAGAACTAACCGCACTACGCTCCACGGTGGACAGGGACGATGTGATCCTTGACAAATGCCCCAAATCCACCTCCTTCAAACCAGCAGAAGAAATAGTCAAATTCCAGGTCCACCCAACGGACCCCAAGAAGACAGCATCTATCGGAGCACAACTGAACCCAACAGTTGACGCTGCACTATGAGAATTCCTGCGCGAAAACTGAGACATATTTTCCTAGCACCCTTCAGATATGCCAGGGACCCCATGCAAGCTGGCCGAACATAGTCTCAATATACTAAAGGGATTTAAACCGGTCAAGCAAACACTGCGGCGCTTTTCTGAACCCAAGCGACAAGCCATGGGGGAGGAGCTGGCCAAGCTTATCGAGGCCGGATTCATTAGAGAAATCAAACATCCGGAATGGCTGGCAAACCTAGTGATGGTACCAAAGAAGGACAAATCCTGGCGCCTATGTGTCGATTTCAAAGATCTCAACAAGGCTTGCCCTAAGGATCCCTTCCCCCTCCCCCGCATTGATCAAATCATTGACGCCACCGCAGGACACGACTCACTGTGTTTCCTTGATGCATATTCCGGATACCATCAAATCAAAATGAAGGAGTCCGATCAGGCTGCAACAACATTTATCACCCCATATGGGCCATTCTGCTTCAACACCATGCCCTTCGGGCTCAAGAACACCGGCGCCACATACCAACGCATGATTCAAACATGCCTAGAGAAGCAGATCGGCAAGACGGTAGAAGCTTACGTCGATGACGTCGTCATCAAAACTAGGCACGTTGAAACACTAATAGACGACTTACGTCTTACATTCGACAATCTCCGTGCGTATGACATTAAGCTCAACCCGGAAAAATGTGTCTTCGGCGTCCCAGCCGGAAAATTGCTGGGCTTCATCGTTTCCAACAGAGGAATAGAAGCAAACCCAGCTAAAATCCGAGCTCTGTCACAGTTGGCTACGCCAACAGACCTCAAGCAAGTCCAAAAACTAGCTGGTTGCGTGGCAGCATTAAGTCGCTTTATCTCCAGATTAGGAGAAAAGGCATTACGACTCTATCGCCTCTTACGGCGCACCGATAACTTTGAATGGACAGACGTGGCGACTGCCGGATTGGAGGAAATAAAGGCTCTCCTAGCAAGCAACCCAATCCTGGCCGCACCAAACGCTGGCAAACCCATGTTGCTATACATATCGGCAATACATCAGGTGGTGAGCGCCGTGCTCGTCGTTGAACGAGAACAGGACGGACACAAATTCCCACTTCAAAAACCAGTATACTACGTATCTACTGTCCTCACACCATGCAAATCCCGGTACCCCCATTACCAAAAGATAGCATACGCGGTCTTCATGGCATCCCGAAAGCTACGACACTACTTCCAGGAGTGTTCAATCACGGTGGCTTCCGAAGTCCCACTCAATGACATAATAAACAACCGCGATGCCACGGGACGGATCGCCAAATGGGCCATAGAGCTACTCCCATTTGACATAACATACAAGCCACGTTGAGCCATCAAATCCCAAGTGCTGGCTGACTTCGTCGCCGAATGGACATAGGCCAAACTCCCCAAAGAGTACGACGCATACTCCAATTGGGTTATGTATTTTGACGGATCCAAAATGTTGGCGGAGCTGGGAGCGGGCCTCATGTTAACATCCCCCATTGGACATGTCGTCCAGTATGTGCTCCAAATATTATACACAGACTCCAACAACGCAGCCGAATACGAGGCCTTATTGCATGGTCTTCGGATGGCCGTATCCATGGGCATACAACGCCTGGAGGTGCGCGGGGACTCAAACCTCGCAATATCTCAAATAAACGGAGACTTCGATGCTAAAGATCCAAAGATGGCAGCTTACCGTAATGTCGTCCTAAAAATGTCGGCTCGGTTCGAGGGGCTTGAATTTCATCACGTCGCTCGAGAAAGTAACCAGGCGGCGGACGTCCTTGCTCGCATTGGCACTAAGCGCGACCCCATCCCACCTAACATGTTCCTGGAAAGGCTTTTCAAGCCATCCATGGTGTGGCAAGGGGAGGGCGGCAACAACAGTCCAGATCCGAACACAACCCCAGACTCTGAACACACCGATATCATCGGGGGCTCAGCCACCGAAATTACACCGCCAGCCCATCTCATTATGGCAGTCATTGCCGCATGGACCGAACCCTTCTTGGCCTACATTAATAGGAAGGAGCTTCCCGAAGACCAGAATGAGGCCCGCCGCATTGCCCGGTGCTCGAAGGCCTACAAGGTCCACGACGGAGAGCTCTACAAGAAAAGTACTACCGGAGTACTTCAAAGATGTATCTCCGAGGAGGAGGGGCGGTGGCTTTTGGCAGAAATTCATGCTGGTCTAGGCGGACACCACGCCGTAGCCCGGGCCCTTGTTAGCAAGGCCTTCCGTACAGGGTTTTATTGGCCGACGGCCCGAGCAGACGTGCAAGACCTTGTCCAACGCTGCGTCGGGTGCCAACTCTTCGCCAACCAAAGCCACATGCCCCCAACTGCCTTACAGACTATCCCCATCACTTGGCCTTTCACGGTCTGGGTACTGGATATGGTTGGACCCCTTAAAGGGGGAAGCCATAAGAAAAAATATCTGCTGGTTATGGTGGACAAATTCACTAAGTGGATAGAGGCTAAACCAGTCAAAACGGCTGAGTCCGGCCCGGTGATAGACTTCATATCCGGTGTTGTGCACCGTTATGGTGTCCCACACAGCATCATCACCGACAACGGCTCTAATTTCACAGTCGACGAGGTAAAAACCTGGTGTACTAATCTGGGCATTAAACTCGATTACGCCTCCGTCTACCACCCGCAAACCAACAGTCAAGTCGAATGAGCCAATGGTCTTATTATGAGCGGCATCAAGCCCAGACTAGTGCGGTCTTTGAAAGAATCAGACAAGCACTGGGTTGAGGAGCTCGACTCTGTACTCTGGGGGCTGCGGACCACGCCCAACCGTACTACCGGATACACACCTTTCTTCATGGTGTATGGCGCAGAGGCCGTGTTGCCCTGCGATATTATTCACGACTCACCTCGAGTGTGTATGTACGAAGAAAGAGAAGCCGAGCTTGATCGGCAGGACAGCCTAGATGCCCTGGAGGAGGAGCGCGATGTCGCAAAAGCCCGTTCAGCATTTACCAACAGCAGGCTCGAAGATATCAAAGCAGAGAAGTACGGGCCAAGACTTACAACATTGGTGAACTCGTTCTACGCCCGCCGGATAAGAAAAAGGACAAACTCAAGCCCAAATGGGAGGGTCCCTTCATAATTGACGAAGTTCTCACCAGAGGAGCGTACCGTCTTCGTGATTGTAACATCCCAAAATTCTAAATTTTGGAATGTTATAATAAACATATAGATTGGATTGATTGATTGACTGAAAGTGAGTGGAATTCGAAATGTTTTGAAAGTTAAATGAGAGGGAATAAAAGGACTTTCCCAAACTTTCATCTTGCTTTTATGATCTCCATGAAATCAAATTCTTTTCACCACAAAACCCTGGAGAGAAGATGACATGACTTCTTCCATTTATTTAAATGACAAGGGGTGTTGAAAAATATTTGAATTTCATTTGAAAATATTTTCCAATTCTGAAACTTTATGCAACTCAATGATTTTCACGAGAGAAGATAAAATGACTTCTTCAAAACATATGAAATAGGAGTTGGGAGTTTCAAAGGATTAAATTCAAAGTCCCATTGAAATTATTTTTCCAATATTGGACTTATTTGAGTTTTATTCAAATTATTTTTCTCCAAAATAAAAATATACAGAAATTAGGGTAAAATGATTCCCTACATCAGAAAATTGGAGAAAAATAAATTTGAAATCATTTTGGTATTTTTAAAATGATTTTTATTGGATTTTGATAAGGCAGTAGCACTTTTTGCTTTATTCAAATTTGTGAGGATTTTATTTGACTTTACAAAAATGTCCATGTTATAGGAAATCTTTTTCTGAAAATTTTGATATATTATATACCTATATAATAATTTACTTTTATTTGTTTTATTTTGTTTGTCGGAGTTTAAAAAAAAAACCCTCCGCCGAACTGGGCCGGCCCAGCACCCAGCCAGGCCACGGCCCAGCCCGACGCCCGCGCGTCCCCGACCTCCAGGCGGGAGTCCGCCGCCGCCACGGCTCGCCGGAGCCGTCTCCCCGCCGGACTCCTCCTGCCCCCTCCCGCACGCCACCGCGCCGCTCCTCTCCCCCCCTTAAATAGCGCCGCCCCGGGCCCCCTCTCTCTCTCTCTCTGCCCGCCGCCGCCTCTCCCGCATCTCACCGCCGCCATACGCCGTAGCCGCCGCCCTCGTCGCCGTCGACCGCCGCCGACGCCACCATCGGCTCCGCCGCACTACACCGCCCCTCCCAGACCTCTCCGCTGTCCTCCTCGACGACCGGAGCCACCTCGCCGCCCTCGCCGGAGCCCCGCGCCATCTCGCCGGAACCGCCGCCGCCGCCGGACCGCCGCGAACCGGCATAAACCGCCGCCCGGTTTTCTCGGTTTTTCTAAAAAAAAACCCTGGACTAGATCTGTTTTTTTAGGTTTTTCTAAACTGTGAACGTTCTCTGTTTAGAACTAGTTAGCGAGCGTTCGCTATTTAGACTTTTCTTTTTATTTTAGTTTTCTGCCAGGGACCCGTTTGTGATGATTTTTATTTACAGATTAGTCCCTGATTTTCAAACGTCTATAACTTTTTACTCGTTTGTCCAAATCCAAGGAAACCAACGCCCACGTCTTCGTTATGATCTCCTCTATCCAGTAAAACAACTTAAACATGTTTTTGAAAATTTAAAATTTGTTTTCAAACAGATTTGAATTTGAATCTTCTTTTGATCATAACTTGAGTTCCGTAGCTCCGTTTGAGTTGATTCTTTTTGCAAATCGAAGCTCTTGACCTAAACTTTCTGATAAGGCCAAATTCACATAATTTTGGTACTGTTAGAAATTGTTTTATGTTTTAAGAGTTATTTGCTTTGTTTTGATGTTTTCCGAACTGTCTTCTTCGTTCTTCCCGATCTTTTGAGTGATTGCTTATGTGTGGTTACTATTGCTTGCTCTCGATAGATTGACCGGAGTGTGACGAGTAGATCTATCAAGAGTTTGAGTGCGAATCATCTTCATCAACATTGCAGGCAAGTAACACTTTGATCATATCCCAGTTCATACCCAGTTTTATTGCATTAGATCTATTTCCTCAAACACATTGCATGGTTAGGATCTAATTAAACTGTGGGTATTGGGAAGTAGTTGAGGTAGTACCTATTGCCCTGTTTTCTTATCAAACCCTTGGGAGTTACTTCTACGTTGCTTTTATTATTGCCATGCTATGCTCGTAGACGTGGATTGGGTTTGAGAGATATTCATGACAGATGTGAGTGTTTAATAATGGTTCAACTTAAGGTGGCAACTAAAACTCACATCTGGGTGGATTGAGACACCTGGAGAACCCAGTGTTGTCTGTATGTATAAGGTCCGCCACCCAGGCTCAAAGGGATCATAAGATTATTCATGCTAGAAACTTCCGTGTGCAGCCGCAAGCTATTATGGGCTCTAGCATAGCTGAGTAGGTTACAGGATCTCTTGAAGAGGTGGACTAGCAGATGTAGGGGAAAGTAGGTGTACCGGTCCATCCAGAGTAGAGAGTGACTGTTTCTGAAAGACTGTGTCTCGGTCATCCGTTTCTCAAACATCATGCAGTGCGAGAATCAAGCGGAGGCGATCGAGTCTTGTGGGGAAAAGTGCACAAACCTCTGCAGAGTGTACAAACTGATCATGATTAGCCGTGTCCCCGGTTATGGACAACTTGAGTATCTAGTACCTGGATTATCATTTGAATCTCATCACCGTGATACTTATAATTAATCTTGTTGGGTTAATGATGATACTTAATTGGGATTGAGATGCTGTCAACCATCTCAATGTTTCACAACCACCATGATAGTTAAATAAAATTTATTCCTTTGCAGTAGGGAAAAACTGGCTTTTCGCAAAAACATTATAACCATAGAGCTTTTCCACCAGCCATATATGCATGTAGTGATAGCCTTTGTTCATCATTTCTCTATGGTGTGAATTTGCCAGTACATTCAATGTACTGACCCGTTTTTGGGCTGCAACGTTTCATGTTGCAGGATATCTTACGACGAGTAAGTGATACGTTAGGGTTACGATTTCTACACTCAACTTTGCCGTTGGTGTTGATGGGAATCCACAACCTTGTAACTTCCGCTATTTGGATTGAGGTAATAGTATTTACGTTATTTTATACATGTGATTTACCTCTGTTATAAATCCTCGAGTACTGTGTGTGTCAGCATACCGATCCAGGGAAGACACTTAAGCACAGAGACTTGATCCATTCGGGTCGGGTCGCTACAGTGATGCATCAGATAATCACCTCGAGCCGAACCCCTGGAATGCGGCCAGACTCCGAAGATTCTATGCCTAGCACCGAAATCCTTGTTCTTCTCCTTCTCCCCTGTAGCCATTATTTTTTTCTCTCTTTTCCGATTACTTTTCCCTTTCTCGCTTTAAAGCTTTGGTACGGCTAGACCGAGCACCCCTGACACATACATCTTTAAAATATGTATGTCCATTATACCTGGGGGCTTCTGGGACAGAAGCTTTTTATTATTATTCCTCGAGCATCAAGCTCTTCACATATGAGTTCTTCCATATGTACCTTTTCTTCGCCATTATATGCATCGATATGACTTAAGTTTTGGCCAAGCTGGGTTGTCTGGCTCCTGTGCTTATGCCCTACGTTCCCGTTAGTTCGGCTAAGGCATAAAGGGAGCACCTCTGCGATTGTTACTGCCGGGTCATCCGGATGTGTACCTCAGACTAGGTGAAGCCGAAAGCTAGCGTTCTTAAGGGAATATTCGGTCGGTGAACTAAAGACGTTTTTGCATTTACTCCATTGCGAACCCCCAGAAGTTACATACACTGTGATTTTTCCATCACAATTCGGACATGTACATTAATACATGCACACCCAGGGAAAGGAACCCTTAACGGAACTATTCTCTCTGGAAGATGTTTCTTACGATCTCAATGTAATATAACATAACTAGCAGGATACAACTTGTCTGTTCAAGCAACTATGACCCCTACGCCTAGTTTTCCAGGCATGCCCCGGTCTATTCGGCCGCGAGGGTATTCGGAAACACTCCGCACCCTCGGGTCCGGAGGTTGAAGCGAAAAGGCCTGCCATGACAAATGATATACAATTCAGCTAGAACTACACATGGTAAGGAAAGTACATAGTCACTTGGACTCAAACACTTCCTCCTCTATACCGTCCAACAGGCGGTCTAACTTACAATCCTGTTGGGAATATTTGGCGGCCACCTCTACTTGGTCATATACTAAACTAACGGGGATTTCTTCCCCATTTGACCCTAGCGGTCCGACCCGGGCCATGTGATTAGGATCCATCTTGGTATATCGTGTTTTCACCATGGCCCAGGCCTCTCACGCACCTTCTCGGCAGGCCGATATCTTCCATAGTTGGATACGCCTCCACGCTCCCTTGAACAGCTGTAAAAGCTCCTCCATACTTCCTAGAGGGGAGGCGGATGGACCATAGGGCCTTGGCAACACTCCGCATTGCCAGCCGAGCCTGCTCGTGAACTTGCGACAGCCTTTGCAGCAGGTCACTTGATGATTCGGACACCTTCTCGTCGAGACGACCCGTCAATATACCCGCAATCATAATTATATCAGTTCCATTTATCTCCGAACTACTTTCAAAATAGTTCAGACACATACTGAATATACCACCCCGCAACGTCCTGTTCTCCTTCACGGAGTCGGCTAGCTGGGCTCGCACATCTTTCAATTCTTCACCCAATGCGGTGTTGGAATCCTGTAGCTTGTTTTTCTCGTCCCTTACTCGGGTCAACACATGCTCGCCTGTGGCGTGTAGCCTTTTTGCCTCTCTTTCCCCTTCTTGGGCGATCTTCAACTTCTCTTCAAGTTGATCGGGCGATCCTATTATGCAATCAGCAACAATATTAGTACAGTTGGTATACAATTATCGTTCCTCGATGGAGGGGACTGTTACCAGAACACACCTTCTTGAAGTTTTTGTTGGGGAACGTAGTAATTTCAAAAATTTCCTACGCACACGCAAGATCATGGTGATGCATAGCAACGAGAGGGGAGAGTGTTGTCTACGTACCCTCGTAGACCGAAAGCGTTAGCACAACGCGGTTGATGTAGTCGTACGTCTTCACGATCCGACCGATCAAGTACCGAACGTAGGGCACCTCCGAGTTCAGCACACGTTCAGCTCGATGACGTCCCTCGAACTCCGATCCAGCCGAGTGGGAGACTGAAGGAAATATGCCCTAGAGGCAATAATAAAGTATTATTTATTTCCTTATATCATGATAAATGTTTATTATTCATGCTAGAATTGTATTAACCGGAAACATAATACATGTGTGAATACATAGACAAACAGAGTGTCACTAGTATGCCTCTACTTGACTAGCTCGTTAATCAAAGATGGTTGTGTTTCCTGGCCATAGACATGAGTTGTCATTTGATTAACGGGATCACATCATTAGGAGAATGACGTGATTGACTTGACCCATTCCGTTAGCTTAGCACCCGATCGTTTAGTATGTTGCTATTGCTTTCTTCATGACTTATACATGTTCCTTTGACTATGAGATTATGCAACTCCCGATTACCGGAGGAACACATTGGGTGCTACCAAACGTCACAATGTAACTGGGTGATTATAAAGGGCTCTACAGGTGTCTCCAAAGGTACTTGTTGGGTTGGCGTATTTCGGGATTAGGATTTGTCACTCCGATTGTCGGAGAGGTATCTCTGGGCCCACTCGGTAATGCACATCACTATAAGCCTTGCAAGCATTGTGACTAATGAGTTAGTTGCAGGATGATGTATTACGGAACGAGTAAAGAGACTTGCCAGTAACAAGATTGAACTAGGTATCGAGATATCGACGATCGAATCTCGGGCAAGTAACATACCGATGACAAAGGGAACAACGTATGTTGTTATGCGGTCTAACCGGTAAAGATCTTCGCAGAATATGTGGGGGCCAATATGGGCATCCAGGTCCCGCTATTGGTTATTGACCGGAGAGGTGTCTCGGTCATGTCTACATAGTTCTTGAACCCGTAGGGTCCGCACGCTTAAAGTTACGATGACAGTTATATTATGAGTTTATATGTTTTGATGTACCAAAGGTTGTTCGGAGTCCCGGATGTGATCACGGACATGACGAGGAGTCTCGAAATGGTCGAGACATAAAGATTGATATATTGGACGACTATATTCGGACACCGGAAGTGTTCCGGAGAAGTTTCGGATTAAACCGGAGTGCCGGAGGGTTACCGGAACCCCCTGGGGAAGTATTGGGCCTTAGTGGGCCTTGAGGGGAGAGAGAGGGCAGCAGCCAGGAGGTGGCGCGCCCCCTCCCAGGAGGAGTCCTAGTTGGACTAGGAGAGGGGGCGCAACCCCCTTTCCCTCTCCCTCTCCCTCTCTTTCCTTCCCCCCCTCTCTTCCTAGTTCGACTAGGAAAGGGGAGTCCTACTCCTACTAGGAGGAGGACTCCCCCCCTCTCCTTGGCGCGCCCAAAGGCAGTCGGCCTCCCCCTTGCTCCTTTATATACGGGGGCAGGGGGGCACCTCTAGACACACTTCATATACGATATTTTAGCCGTGTGCAGTGCCCCCCTCCACCATATTACACCTCGATAATACCGTTGCGGAGCTTAGGCGAAGCCCTGCGTCGGTGGAACATCATCATCGTCACCACGCCGTCGTGCTGACGAAACCCTCCCTCAACACTCGGCTGGATCGGAGTTCGAGGGACGTCATCGACCTGAACGTGTGTAGAACTTGGATGTGCCGTACGTTCGGTACTTGATCGGTCGGACCGTGAATACGTACGACTACATCAACTGCGTTGTGATAACGCTTCCGCTGTCGGTCTACGAGGGTACGTGGACAACACTCTCCCCTCTCGTTGCTATGCATCACCATGATCTTGCATGTGCGTAGGAATTTTTTTGAAATTACTATGTTCCGAAACAATTTCTATGTCTACAATGCTCTGCACGGAGCTATTCCAGCTAATTGCTCCCACTTTCAATATGTATCCAGATTGAGACTTAGAGTCATCTGGATCAGTGTCAAAATTTGCATCGACGTAACCCTTTACGATGAACCCTTTTTGTCACCTCCATAATTGAGAACATATCCTTATTCCACTAAGGATAATTTTGACCGCTGTCTAGTGATCTACTCCTAGATCACTATTGTACTCCCTTGCCAAAATCAGTGTAGGGTATACAATAGATCTGGTACACAACATGGCATACTTTATAGAACCTATGGCCAAGGCATAGGGAATGACTTTCATTCTCTTTCTATCTTCTGCCGTGGTCGGGCTTTGAGTCTTACTCAATTTCACACCTTGTAACACAGTCAACAACTCTTTCTTTGACTGTTCCATTTTGAACTACTTCAAAATCTTGTCAAGGTATGTACTCATTGAAACACTTATCAAGTGTCTTAATCTATCTCTATAGATCTTGATGCTCAATATGTAAGCAGCTTCACCGAGGTCTTTCTTTAAAAAACTCCTTTCAAACACTCCTTTATGCTTTGCAGAATAATTCTACATTATTTCCGATCAACAATATGTCATTCACATATACTTATCAGAAATGTTGTAGTGCTCCCACTCACTTTCTTGTAAATATAGGCTTCACCGCAAGTCTGTATAAAACTATATCCTTTGATCAACTTATCAAAGCGTATATTCCAACTCCGAGATGCTTGCACCAGTCCATAGATGGATCGCTGGAGCTTGCATATTTTGTTAGCACCTTTAGGATTGACAAAACCTTCTGGTTGCATCATATACAACTCTTCTTTAATAAATCCATTAAGGAATGCAGTTTTGTTTATCCATTTGCCAGATTTCATAAAATGCGGCAATTGCTAACATGATTCGGACAGACTTAAGCATAGATACGAGTGAGAAACTCTCATCGTAGTCAACACCTTGAACTTGTCGAAAACCTTTTTGCGACAATTCTAGCTTTGTAGATAGTAACACTACTATCAGCGTCCGTCTTCCTCTTGAAGATCCATTTATTTTCTATGGCTTGCCGATCATCGGGCAAGTCAACCAAAGTCCACACTTTGTTCTCATACATGGATCCCATCTCAGATTTCATGGCCTCAAGCCATTTTGCGGAATCTGGGCTCACCATCGCTTCCCCATAGTTCGTAGGTTCGTCATGGTCAAGTAACATGACCTCCAGAACAGGATTACCGTACCACTCTGGTGCGGATCTCACTCTGGTTGACCTACGAGGTTCGGTAGTAACTTGATTCGAAGCTTCATGATCATCATCATTAACTTCCTCACTAATTGGTGTAAGCATCACTGGAACTGATTTCAGTGATGAACTACTTTCCAATTCGGGAGAAGGTACATTTACCTCATCAAGTTCTACTTTCCTCCCACTCACTTCTTTCGAGAGAAACTCCTTCTCTAGAAAGGATCCATTCTTAGCAATGAATATCTTGCCTTCGGATCTGTGATAGAAGGTGTACCCAACAGTCTCCTTTGGGTATCCTATGAAGACACATTTCTCCAATTTGGGTTCGAGCTTATCAGGTTGAAGCTTTTTCACATAAGCATCACAACCCCAAACTTTAAGAAACGACAACTTTGGTTTCTTGCCAAACCACAGTTCATATTGTGTCGTCTCAACGGACTTAGACGGTGCCCTTTTTAACGTGGATGCAGCTGTCTTTAATGCATAACCCCAAAACGATAGTGGTAAATCGGTAAGAGACATCATAGATTGCACCATATCTAATAAAGTACGGTTACGATGTTCGGACACACCATCACACTGTGGTGTTCCAGGTGGCGTGAGCAGTGAAACTATGTCACATTGTTTTAACTGAAGACCAAACTCGTAACTCAAATACTCTTCTCCACGATCAGATCATAGAAACTTTATTTTCTTGTTACGATGATTTTCCACTTCACTCTGAAATTATATGAACTTTTCAAATGTTTCAGACTTCTGTTTCATTAAGTAGATATACTCATATCTGCTCAAATCATCTGTGAAGGTCAGAAAATAATGATACCCGCTACGAGCCTCAATATTAATCGGACCACATACATCAGTATGTATGATTTCCAACAAATCTGTTGCTTGCTCCATTGTTCCGGAGAACAGCGTTTTAGTCATCTTGCCCAAGAGGCATGGTTCGCAAGCATCAAGTGATTCCAAAAACCCATCAGCATGGAGTTTCTTCATGCGCTTTACACCAATATGACCTAAACGGCAGTGCCACAAATAAGTTGCACTATCATTATTAACTTTGCATCTTTTGGCTTCAATATTATGAATATGTGTATCACTACGATCGAGATCCAACAAACCATTTTCATTGGGTGTATGACCATAGAAGGTTTTATTCATGTAAATAGAACAACAATTATTCTCTAACTTAAATGAATAACCGTATTGCAATAAACATGATCAAATCATATTGATGCTCAACGCAAACACCAAATAACACTTATTTAGGTTCAACACTAATCCCGAAAGTGTAGGGAGCGTGCGATGATGATCATATCAATCTTGGAACCACTTCCAACACACATCGTCACTTCACCCTTAACTAGTCTCTGTTCATTCCGCAACTCCTGTTTCGAGTTACTACTCTTAGTAACTGAACCAGTATCAAATACCGAGGGGTTGCTACGAACACTAGTAAAATACACATCAATAATCTGTATATCAAATATACCTTTGTTCACTTTGCCATCCTTATCCGCCAAATACTTGGGGCAGTTCCGCTTCCAGTGACCAGTCCCTTTGCAGTAGAAGCACTTAGTCTCAGGCTTAGGACCAGACTTGGGCTTCTTCACTTGAGCAGCAACTTGCTTGCCGTTCTTCTTGAAGTTCCCCTTCTTCCCTTTGCCGTTTTTCTTGAAACTAGTGGTCTCGTCAACCATCAACACTTGATGTTTTTCTTGATTTCTACCTTCGTTGATTTCAGCATCACGAAGAGCTTGGGAATTGTTTCCGTTATCCCTTGCATATTATAGTTCATCACGAAGTTCTACTAACTTGGTGATGGTGACTAGAGAATTCTGCCAATCACTATCTTATCTGGAAGATTAACTCCCACTTGATTCAAGCGATTGTAGTACCCAGACAATCTGAGCACATGCTTACTTCATATCTCTCAACTCGGGTATTTGCTTGAAATATTAACTTCAACTCCTGGAACATCTCATATGGTCCATGACGTTCAAAACGTCTTTGAAGTCCCGATTCTAAGATGTTAAGCATGGTGCACTAAACTATCAAGTAGTCATCATATTGAGCTAGCCAAATGTTCATAACGTCTGCATCTGCTCCTGCAATAGGTCTGTCACCTAGCGGTGCATCAAGGACATAATTCTTCTATGCAGCAATGAGGATAATCCTCAGGTCACGGATCCAATCCGCATCTTTGCTACTAACATCTTTCAACATAATTTTTCTCTAGGAACATATCAAAAATAAACACAGGGAAGCAACAACGCGAGCTATTGATCTACAACATAATTTGCAAAATACTATCAGGACTAAGTTCATGATAAATTTAAGTTCAATTAATCATATTACTTAAGAACTCCCACTTAGATAGACATCCCTCTAATCCTCTAAGTGATCACGTGATCCATATCAACTAAACCATGTCCGATCATCACGTGGGATGGAGTAGTTTCAACGGTGAACATCATTATGTTGATCATATCCACTATATGATTCACGCTCGACCTTTCGGTCTCCGTGTTCCGAGGCCATATCTGTTATATGCTAGGCTCGTCAAGCTTAACCTGAGTATTCCGCGTGTGCAACTGTTTTGCACTCGTTGTATTTGAACGTAGAGCCTATCACACCCGATCATCACGTGGTGTCTCAGCACGAAGAACTTTCGCAACGGTGCATACTCAGGGAGAACGCTTATACTTTGATAATTTAGTGAGGGATCATCTTATAATGCTACCGTCAATCAAAGCAAGATAAGATGCATAAAAGATAAACATCACATGCAATCAATATAAGTGATATGATATGGCCATCATCATCTTGTGCTTGTGATCTCCATCTCCGAAGCACCGTCATGATCACCATCATCACCGGCGCGACACCTTGATCTCCATCATAGCATCATTGTCGTCTCGCCAATCTTATGCTTCTACGACTATCGCTACCGCTTAGTGATAAAGTAAAGCATTACAGGGCGATTGCATTGCATACAATAAAGCGACAACCATATGGCTCCTGCCAGTTGCCGATAACTCGGTTACAAAACATGATCATCTCATACAATAAAATTTAGCATCATGTCTTGACCATATCACATCACAACATGCCCTGCAAAAACAAGTTAGACGTCCTCTACTTTGTTGTTGCAAGTTTTACGTGGCTGCTACGGGCTTAGCAAGAACCGTTCTCACCTACTCATCAAAACCACAACAATAGTTTGTCAAGTTGGTGCCGTTTTAACCTTCGCAAGGACCGGGCGTAGCCACACTCGGTTCGACTAAAGTTGGAGAAACTGACACCCGCCAGCCACCTCTATGCAAAGCACGTCGGAAGGACCAGTCTCGCGTAATGTCGGTCCGGGCCGCTTCATCCAACAATACCGCCAAACCAAAGTATGACATGATGGTAAGCAGTATGACTTATATCACCCACAACTCACTTGTGTTCTACTCGTGCATATAACATCAACGCATAAAACCAGGCTCTGATACCACTGTTAGGGAACGTAGTAATTTCAAAAATTTCCTACGCACACGCAAGATCATGGTGATGCATAGCAACGAGAGGGGAGAGTGTTGTCTACGTACCCTCGTAGACCGAAAGCGGAAGCGTTAGCACAACGCGGTTGATGTAGTCGTACGTCTTCACGATCCGACCGATCAAGTACCGAACGTACGACACCTCTGAGTTCAGCACATGTTCAGCTTGATGACGTCCCTCGAACTCTGATCCAGCCGAGCTTTGAGGGAGAGTTCCGTCAGCACAACGGCGTGGTGACGATGATGATGTTCTACCGACGCAGGGCTTCGCCTAAGCACCGCTACGATATTATCGAGGTGGATTATGGTGGAGGGGGGCACCGCACACGGCTAAGAGATCAATAGATCAATTGTTGTGTCTCTGGGGTGCCCCCTGCCCCCGTATATAAAGGAGCAAGGGGGAGGCGGCCGGCCTAGGAGGAGGACGCGCCAAGGGGGGAGTCCTACTCCCACCGGGAGTAGGACTCCTCCTTTCCTTGTTGGAGTAGGAGAGAAGGAAAGAGGGGGAGAGGGAGAAGGAAAAGGGGGCTGCACCCCTTGTCCAATTCGGACCAGGGGGGGGGGGGGTTGCGCGCCTCCTTCCTTTTGGCCTCTCTCCTCTATTCCCGTATGGCCCAATAAGGCCCAATACTTCTCCCCGGCGAATTCCCGTAACTCTCCGGTACTCCGATAAATACCTGAATCACTCGGAACCTTTCCGAAGTCCGAATATAGTCGTCCAATATATCGATATTTACGTCTCGGCCATTTCGAGACACCTCCTCATGTCCCCGATCTCATCCGGGACTCCGAACTACCTTCGGTACATCAAAACACATAAACTCATCATATAACCGTCATCGAACTTTAAGCGTGCGGACCCTACGGGTTCGAGAACTATGTAGACATGACCGAGACATGTCTCCGGTCAATAACCAATAGCGGAACCTGGGTGCTCATATTGGCTCCCACATATTCTACAAAGATCTTTATCGGTCAGACCGCATAACAACATACATTGTTCCCTTTGCCATCGGTATGTTACTTGCCCGAGATTCGATCGTCGGTATCTCAATACATAGTTCAATCTCGTTACCGGCAAGTCTCTTGACTCGTTCCGTAGTACATCATCCCGCAACTAGCTCATTAGTTGCAATGCTTGCAAGGCTTATAGTGATGTGCATTACCGAGTGGGCCTAGAGATACCTCTCCGACAATCGGAGTGATAAATCCTAATCTCGAAATACGCCAACCCAACAAGTACCTTCAAAGACACCCGTAGAGCACCTTTATAATCACCCAGTTACGTTGTGACATTTGGTAGCACACAAAGTGTTCCTCCGGTAAACGGGAGTTGCATAATCTCATAGTCATAGGAACATGTATAAGTCACGAAGAAAGCAATAGCAACATACTAAATGATCAAGTGCTAAGCTAACGGAATGGGTCAAGTCAATCACATCATTTTCCTAATGATGTGATCCCGTTAATCAAATGACAACTCATGTCTATGGCTAGGAAACATAACCATCTTTGATCAACCAGCTAGTCAAGTAGAGGCATACTAGTGACACTCTGTTTGTCTATGTATTCACACATGTATCAAGTTTCCGGTTAATACAATTCTAGCATGAATAATAAACATTTATCATGATATAAGGAAATAAATAATAACTTTATTATTGCCTCTAGGGCATATTTCCTTCAGTTTTCCAGTTCGGTGGTAATAGCATTTAGCTGCGCCCGACACTGCTCAAGCTCTTGGGCTAGCAGGGCATTCTTCTTGGTAAGGACCTGGTTATATAACGATCCTTAAATCAGTTGTACCAACTGCTTTCAGTATCGGGGGCTGCGGGCATATGGTTATCCTTTCCGGACGAACAAAAAACTTACCTGCACATCTGTCAAATGTTGCTTTGTGGCTTTTCTAAGCCCATCTCGAGCAGTTCGGATGTATGCGTCAGCCGAGCTGAAGGCATTGAATGCCTCTTCCGAGAACTTGGGGTCTCGTAGGACAGCCCTGCAACGTCGATGATTCATGGCGCTCTCTACTTCCGAGTTGGTAACGGACATATCTTTCGAACCCTCGGCCGAAGCACAGTCCGGCGTTGTCCCCATAGCGGCCCCCACCTCTCCGGTGGGATCTAAATCCCGGTTGTTGGGAGTACGACCAGCCGAATCCCCGGACATAGTCCGGTGAACCTTTTTCCTGATACAAGACTGACATAACAATCACGGTTGGGTACGACAGCCAAAGCATACCTTTAAATCCATACCTCTTCGACGAAGGGTTGGCCTTGCCTTTGCCAACCTTCCTTTTCGAGGCCTTGCTTGTTGCGGGGGCTGCTCTTGGAGTCATCCCCGGCATAGCATGACGCGCCGAATGCCTCCCCTTTGAAGCATGAGATAGTGCGGTGGGTGAGGCATTGTGCGGAAACTCTTTCGAGGGGGGTTTCTCCTGATTACTTACGTGGGAAGCTGGAACAAGACCAGGATAATCGGTGATGATGGCCACTTCCGTGCCGTCATAGCTCGCCTGGTAAAACACCCCTTCCACGAGTACCATGAATATATCTGGGTCCTCTTCGAACCCAGGATCAAGCTCCCGGTTGTGGCTCTCCGGCTGTGGGACAGGGATATTAAGCCCCTCGGTTACCTTTTGCCAGTGCTGTTTCAAAATAAGGCGGATTGGGGATTCGTTAAAAATGGCCATGAGAGCGGAGTGAATAAACGCAAAGGGGTTGGGGCTTACCCAGCTGGGAGGGTTGTAGATGGAGTACCCCTCTTTGCGATTGATGCAGAGAAATTCTTCTTCCTCCCCTTTAAACAGCTCGACCAGTATCTTGGCTAGAGCGGCAGGAGTGTCCGGACCTTTCCGGCCATAACGGGAGGCATCGTCCTCCACATTGTAGTGCCACATTGGGAGCCCTTTGTATTGAAGTGGCTGAACCCCTCGCACTATGGAGGTCGCCATTACCTCTACTATTGTAAAGCCGGACTGGGCAAGCATCCTTATCTTGCCCAGGAGCTGACGAACCTCCGCACTGTCCTCTTCTTCAAGACTTTGGGGGCGCCAGCTGTGGCGTTTACTCAATGGAACACTTGCAAATTCTGGGAGACCCTTTCGAACTGGGTCGGGAAGCGCGACGTCCTCAATATAGAACCATTCGGAAGGCCATTCTTCAGATGCCTTCCTTGGTGTGCCGGACAGATATCCGGTATCGGCGATGCGCCATACTTCGGCTCCGCCCACTTCAAATATTGACCCCTCATGGTTGCGCGGGACAAGACAGAACAACTTCCTCCACAGCTCAAAATGGGCCTCAATGCCCAGGAATAATTCGCATAAAGCGACATAACCCGCAATGTGCAGAATGGAGGTGGGGGTAAAGTTGTGCAGCTGGAGGCCATAGTACTCCAGCAACCCTCAGAGGAACGGATGGATTGGAAATCTGACGCCTCTTAGAAGATAGGGGACGAAACACACTCGCTCCCCCCCGGATGGATTGGGGAAGTTCTCTGCTTGAGTCTCACCATTAAAGGAGGTCAGCCCCACCCGAACAGGGACCGGATCTGCAGGGGAAGAAATCCCTGCGTTTATAGCTTCGCTAATTGACTGTGGGGCACAAAACACCTCTCCCACTCGCCTTTCTCTGGGCCGGAATGGGAGGAGGAGCTGGGAATGCTAACCATGTTGGAATGGTTTCTCCTAGCAGTCTCTGGGGATTTTTCTCTGCGTGGTGCCGAATGGGTCTAAGATCCAATCTCTTTGAATAGGCGCTCTTCCTTGCGTGGATGGGGTGCAATTTGCAAAAATACCCTGACCTTTCACATTCGCTCGACACGTGGAAGCCAAAATTATTTAACGTGCAGAAGCCGAGGGGAGCGACATTGATCAACGGCCGAATACATTACTTGGAGGTCATCGGAGGAGGAACCCGCCTTGCAATGCCGAAGACAATTTGTGTGCCGAACACTTCATTATTGAAGACTGGTTCTGGGGCTACTGAGGGAGTCCTGGACTAAGGGGTCCTCGGGCGTCTGGCCTGTTATCCATGGGCCGGACTGGTGGGCTGTGAAGACATGAAGGCCGAAGACTCTACCCGTGTCCGGATTGGACTCTCCTTGGCGTGGAAGGAAAGCTTGGCGATCAACTATGAAGATTTCTTCCTATGTAACTGACTCTATGTAACCCTAGATCCCTCAGGTGTCTATATAAACCGGAGCGCGTAGTCCGGATAGCGTATACTCATTACCATAGTCATACAGGCTAGACTTCTAGGGTTTAGCCATTACGATCTTGTGGTAGATGAACTCTTGTAACCCTCATATTCATCAAGATCAATCAAGCAGGAAGTAGGGTATTACCTCCATAGAGAGGGCCCGAACCTGGGTAAACATCGTGTCCCCTGTCTCCTGTAACCATCGATCCTAGACGCACAGTTGGGGACCCCCTACCCGAGATCCGCCGGTTTTGACACCGACAAAGAGTGACAGAAGCTTCAACCTAGCATAGAAATTGATGCATATGGGATTGAAGGGGGGCCAATATATCTTAATGCTATGGTTGGGTTTTACCTTAATGAACGTTAGTAGTTGCAGATGCTTGCTAATAGTTCCAACCATAAGTGCATAGAATCCCAAGTCAGGGATGACATGCTAGCTGTGGCCTCTCCGACATAAAACTTGCTATCGGTCTAGTAAAGTAGTCAATTGCTTAGGGACAATTTCGCAAATCCTACCACCACTTTTCCACACTCGCCATACTAACTTTATTGTGTCTTTATCTAAACAGCCCCTAGATTTTATTTACGTGCTCTTTATTATCTTGCAAACCTATCCAAAAACACCTACAAAGTACTTCTAGTTTCATAGTTGTTTCCGGTAAAGCGAACGTTAAGCGTGCGTAGAGTTGTATCGGTGGTCGATAGAACTTGAGGGAATATTTGTTCTACCTTTAGCTCCTCGTTGGGTTTGACACTCTTACTTATCGAAAGAGGCTACAATTGATCCCCTATACTTGTGGGTTATCAAGACCTTTTTCTGGCACCGTTGTCGGGGAGTTATAGCGTGGGGTGAATATTCTCGTGTGTGCTTGTTTGCTTTATCACTAAGTAGTTTTTATTTTGTGCTCTTGTTTTCTACCTTTAGTTATGGGTAGGAAATGCAAAATACCAAAAAAAATTAGTGGTACCTACTGAACCAATGGTTGAAGAACCACTCAAAATCTATCGCACTACTGAAGCTTTTTACTTGGATCATCTTCGATCCCTATGTGCTCGGGCTGAAACCCCAACTAGTTTAGTTGAGGGCAAATATTTAGATGAGCATGCTTGTTATGTGCGACACCGCATATCTGAAAAAGGGAAACTTTTATTGGATCAAATTCATCGTTTGCAATGCTATGCTTGGAATTTATGTGAAATAT
Organism: Triticum aestivum; assembly: GCF_018294505.1. Classification (NCBI taxonomy): domain Eukaryota; kingdom Viridiplantae; phylum Streptophyta; class Magnoliopsida; order Poales; family Poaceae; genus Triticum; species Triticum aestivum. The sequence goes on from NC_057799.1 coordinate 58,011,936, forward strand.
ATGATTTTACTTGTTGTTCTGAAGACCCTAAGAAACACCTTCCCTACCAATGTTTGTTTAGTGATAATGGAATCTTATCTTCGTATGCTAAGGGTGTTTACAATTACTATGATGTTCAACAAATTGAAGAATTTGTTGCTTTTGACGGTGCTTATGAAATTGCTTGTTTGATTGAAAAGTATGATGCTACTCTTTACAAATCTGAAAATTTTGCCATACTTAAATATTGTTATGATAATTATGCTTCTAATGCCTATGTTAAACCATATATTGAGAACTCCTCCGCTGTCTAAGAAGAGACTAATATTTTGCAGGAGTTTATGGAAGAAGGAATTAATGACATTGTGAGCTCATTGGATGAAAAAGATGAGGAGGAGAGCGAAGAACAAAAGGAGCAAGAGCAGATTTATCACCTGTTCCCACCATCTAATGAGAGTAACTCTTTATCCCATACATTGTTTAATTTCCCTTCGAATTTACCGAAGGATGAATGCTATGATGATTGTTATGATCCTATTGATTCTTTTGAAATATCCCTTTTTGATGATGCTTGCTATGCTTGTGGCCAAGATGCCAATATGAATTATGCTTATGGAGATGAACTTGCTATAGTTCCTTATGTTAAACATGAAATTGTTGCTATTGCACCCATGCATGATAGTCCTATTATCTTTTTGAATTCTCTCGACTACACTATATCAGAGAAGTTTGCCCTTATTAAGGATTATATTGATGGGTTGCGTTTCACTACTACACATGATGATTTTGATAGATATAATATGCATGTGCTTGCTGCTCCTACTTGCAATTATTATGAGAGAGGAACTACATCTCCGCCTCTTTATGTTTCCAACATGATAAAATTGCAAGAAACTGCTTTGCTATGCATTGGCCTTTACTATGTGTGCATGAATTGTTCTTTTATGACATGCCGATGCATAGGAAGAGAGTTAGACTTCGTTGTTGCATGATATATGTTACTTTGTGCTCACTACTAAATCACAAATCATTGTTAATTAAAATTGGCTTTGATATACCTTGGGATCCGGGTGGATCCATTACTTGAGCACTATATGCCTAGCTTAATGGCTTTAAAGAAAGCGCTGCCAGGGAGACGACATGGAAGTTTTAGAGAGTAATTTATTTCTGTTGTGTGTTCTCATAAAGTTTAAAAACAAAAATAATGTGCCAAGATTTTCCTTTAGGATGTTTACATTGCTTGTTGGTTTGTGCGGTGCAAAACAGAAACTTTGGCTGTAGTGCGTGATTTTTCATTTTTCATTTTGTTCCGAAACTTTTTGCATTGTCTTTCTGTACAAATTGTTTATGTTGTCCTAATTTTTTCAGAATTTTTGGAGTACCAGAAGTATGGGGAATGTTCAGATTACTGCAGACTGTCCTGTTTAAGACAGATTCTGTTTCTGAGGCATAGTTTGCTTGTTTTGATGAAACTATCGATTTCTATCATTGGATTAAGCCATGGAAAAGGTATATTATAGTAGCTACAATGCAAAAACAAAATAAGATTTGGTTTGCAACAGTACTTAGAGTAGTGATTTGCTTTATTATACTAACGGATCTTACCGAGCTTTCTGTTGAGTTTTGTGTAGATGAAGTGTTCGAAGATCGAGGATGTCTCGATATGAGGATAAGGAGGAGAGGCAAGAGCTCAAGCTTGGGGATGCCCAAGGCACCCCAAGTAAATATTTAAGGAGACTCAAGCGTCTAACCTTGGGGATGCCCCGGAAGGTATCCCATCTTTCTTCAACAACTATCGGTATGTTTTCGGATTCGTTTCGTTCATGTGATATGTGCAAATCTTGGAGCGTCTTTTGCATTTAGTTTTCACTTTTCTTTGATGAACCATGCTGGTATGAGATAGTCCATGGTTGATTTATAGAATGCTCATTGCACTTCACTTATATCTTTTGAGTATGGCTTTATAGAATGCTTCATGTGCTTCACTTATATCATTTGAAGTATGGATTGCCTGTTTCCCTACACATAGAAAACCGCCATTTGTAGAATGCTCTTTTGCTTCACTTATATTTGTTAGAGCGTGGGCATATATTTTGTAGAAAGAATTGAACTCTCTTGCTTCACTTATATCTATTTAGAGAGATGACAGGAATTGGTCATTCACATGGTTAGTCATAAAATCCTACATAAAACTTGTAGATCACTGAATATGATATGTTTGATTCCTTGCAATAGTTTTGCGATATAAAGATGGTGATATTAGAGTCATGCTAGTGGGTAATTGTGGATTGTAGAAATACTTGTGTTGGAGTTTGTGATTCCCGTAGCATGCACGTATGGTGAACCGTTATGTAACGAAGTTGGAGCATGATTTATTTATTGATTGTCTTCCTTATGAGTGGAGGTCGGGGAAGAGCGATGGTCTTTTCCTACCAATCTATCCCCCTAGGAGCATGCACATAGTACTTTGTTTCGATAGCTAATAGACTTTTGCAATAAGTATGTGAGTTCTTTATGACTAATGTTGAGTCCATGAATTATACGCACTCTCACCCTTCCATCATTGCTAGCCTCTTTGGTGCCGTGCATTGCCCTTTCTCACCTCGAGAGTTGGTGCAAACTTCGCCGGTGCATCCAAACCTCGTGATACGATACGCTCTATCACACATAAGCCTCCTTATATCTTCCTCAAAACAACCACCATACCTACCTATCATGGCATTTCCATAGCCATTCCGAGATATATTGCCATGCAACTTCCATCATCATCATATACATGACTTGAGCATTCATTGTCATATTGCTTTGCATGATCGTAAGATAGCTAGCATGGTGTTTTCATGGCTTGTCCTTTTTTTTTGATGTCATTGCTACGCTAGATCATTGCACATCCCGGTACACCGCCGGAGGCATTCATATAGAGACATACTTTGAGTTGTAAGTAAATAAAAGTGTGATGATCATCATTATTAGAGCATTGCCCCAGTGAGGAAAGGATGATGGAGAATATGATTCCCTCACAAGTTGGGATGAGTCTCCGGACTTTATGAAAAATAAAAGAGGCCAAAGAAGCCCAATTAAAAAAGAGAGGCCAAAGAAGCCCACCAAAAAAAGAGAAAATGAAAGAAAGTGAGAGAAAAAGAGAGAAGGGGCAATGTTACTATCCTTTTACCACACTTGTGCTTCAGAGTAGCACCATGTTCTTCATATAGAGAGTCTCTTGAGTTATCACTTTCATATACTAGTGGGAATTTTGATTATAGAACTTGGCTTGTATATTCTGATGATGGGCTTCCTCAAATGCCCGAGGTCTTCATGAGCAAGCAAGTTGGATGCACACCCACTTAGTTTCCAGTTTGAGCTTTCATACACTTATAGCTCTTAGTGCATCCGTTGCATGGCAATCCCTACTCCTCGCATTGACATCAATTGATGGGCATCTCCATAGCCTGTTGATTAGCCGCGTCGATGTGAGACTTTCTCCCTTTTTTGTCTTCTCCACACAACCTCCATCATCATATTCTATTCCACCTGTAGTGCTATGTCCATGGATCACGCTCATGTATTGCGTGAAAGTTGAAAAGGTTTGAGAACATCAAAGGTATGAAACAATTGCTTGGCTTGTCATCGGGGTTGTGCATGATTTGAATATTTTGTGTGGTGAAGATGGAGCATAGCCAGACCATATGATTTTGTAGGGATAACTTTCTTTGGCCATGTTATTTTGAAAAGACATGATTTCTTTATTAGTATGCTTGAAGTATTATTGTCTTAATGTCAAATGATAGACTATTGCTTTGAATCACTTGTGTCTTAATATTCATGCCATGATTAGATTATGTGATCAAGATTATGCTAGGTAGTATTCCACATCAAAAATTATCTTTTTTATCATTTACCTACTCGAGGACGAGTAGGAATTAAGCTTAGGGATGCTGATATGTCTCCGTTGTATCTATAATTTTTGATTATTCCATGCCAATATTATACAACTTTCATATACTTTTGGCAACTTTTTAGACTATTTTTGGGACTAACATATTGATCCAGTGCCCAGTGCCAGTTCCTATTTGTTGCATGTTTTTCGTTTTGCAGAAAATCCATATCAAACGGAGTCCAAACGGGATAAAAATTGATAGAGATTTTTTTGGAATATATGTGATTTTTGGGAAGAAGAATCAACGCGAGACGATGCCCGAGGGGGCCACGAGGCAGGGAGGCGCGCCCCAGGGAGTCAGGCGTGCCCTGGGCCCTTGTGGCTACTCCGTAAGGCAGTTGGTGCCCTTCTTTCGCCGCAAGAAAGCTAATATCCGGATAAAAATCGTGTCCAAATTTCAACCCAATAGGAGTTACGGATCTCCGAGAATTTAAGAAACGGTGAAATGGCAGAATCAGGGAGCGCAGAAACAGAGAGACAGAGAGACAGATCCAATCTCGGAGGGGCTCTCGCCCCTACGCCTCCATGGAGGCCATGGACCAGAGGGGAAACCCTTCTCCCATCTAGGGAGAAGGTCAAGGAAGAAGAATAAGAAGGGGGGCCCTCTCCCCCTCTCTCTCGGTGGCGCCGAAACGCCGCCGGGGCCATCATTGTGTGACGGCGATCTACACAACACCTCCGTCATCTTCACCAACATCTTCATCACCTTCCCCCATCTATCTACAGCGGTCCACTCTCCCGCAACCCGCTGTACCCTCTACTTGAACATGGTGCTTTATGCTTCATATTATTATCCAATGATGTGTTGCCATCATATGATGTCTGAGTAGATTTTCATTGTCCTATCGGTAATTGGTGGATTGCTATGATTGGTTTAATTTGCTTGTGGTTATCTTGCTGTCCTTTGGCGCCCATCATATGAGCGCGCGCATGGATCACACCATAGGTTTAGTTGTATGTTGATAGGACTATGTATTGGAGGGCAAGAGTGACAGAAGCTTCAACCTAGCATAGAAATTGATGCATACTGGATTGAAGGGGGACCAATATATCTTAATGATATGGTTGGGTTTTAACTTAATGAACATTAGTAGTTGCGGATGCTTGCTAATAGTTCCAATCATAAGTGCATAGAATCCCAAGTCAGGGATGACATGCTAGTAGTGGCCTCTCCCACATAAAACTTGTTATCGGTCTAGTAAAGTAGTCAATTGCTTAGGGACAATTTCGCAATCCACACTCGCCATACTAACTTTATTGTGTCATTATCTAAACAGCCCCTAGATTTTATTTACGTGCTCTTTATTATCTTGCTAACCTATCCAAAAACACCTACAAAGTACTTCTAGTTTCATAGTTGTTTCCGGTAAAGCGAACGTTAAGCGTGTGTAGAGTTGTATCGGTGGTCGATAGAACTTGAGGGAATATTTGTTCTACCAATACAAAAAAATACACTTCCGTGATGATACGTGTTTGTCACAGTAGGTCACGTTTTTTGTCATGCATGTACATCCATGACAAATTTATGACAGAATCAAGATAGTCATACCTGTGCTGTCGTAGAAGTGTTCCATGACATTACCAAAATTATCATCACGGAAGTGTCCACTTCCATGACGATAAATCGCGCGTCACAGAAGTGCTTTCGTCAAGGGTGACCGACACGTGGCATCCACCGTAACGGAACACCGTTAAGCTATCGGGTCGGGTTTTGGATCCGATAACCCGTTAACAGCCCCGACCAATGGGGATTTTCCACGTGTAAAATCATCATTGGCTGGAGGAAACACATGTCGGCTCACCGTTGGGACAGATGTCATCCGCTCATTGGACCGAAGGCGCCTATGATACGGCGACACGTGGCACGGCCCAACAGAGGCCCATTCCTGTGAAAAGGCCGGCCCGTTTGACTTGGTCAAAAGGTGCCAGGCCGGCCCACGGAAAGCCTGTTAACGGCCTGTTCGCATATAGCCCATTTACAGCCCGCTAACCCAGGGCCCGGTACGCCCTATCCGAATTAGGCCCAGTAGCGTCATCTGGGCCGTCCAATATGATTCAGCCTGTTTTAACTTCCGGCCCATGTGTGGCCCATGACTTCTTTCGGCCCATATGAGGACCTTTGTAACTCTTGGCCCATTAACGGCCCGTGGTGAAACTGGCCCGTAATGAACAGTGTATCACTTTATACCCATTAACGGCCCGTTATTCCATTGGGCTGTTCCCAACTCAAGTTATCTTTCGGCCTTCTCAGGGCCCATTGATTCTTGGGCTCATTTGCAGCATTCGGTTACATACGGCCCGTTACTGTCATTTTCTGCTCATGGGCCAAATTCAGCCCGTCGTTACAGTCGGCCCGTTTGCAGACCGTTAATACGTTGGGCCGCCGTTGGGCTGTTTTCATAGAGTTATCAGATACGGCCTATTAACGGCCCGTTATGGTCCACGAATAGTACGGCCCATGATTGGCGAAATGACGATACACCCCGTAGAAGGCCCATGGATCCTACGGCCCGTATGAGGCCCATGGATAGTACGGCCCGTAGAAGGCCCATGGATCGTACGACCCATAGAAGGCCCATGGACCCTACGGCCCGTAGAAGGCCCATGGACCCTAAGGCCCGTATAGAAGGCCGATGGATCCTACGGCCGGACGAAGGCCCATGGATCATACGGCCTGCAGGAGGCCCATGGTTACAACAGTCCGTGTGTTGCCATGATTATTTTGGCCTAGTTACCAAAAATAGGCTATTGTGGCCACTAGAAAAAAACAGAAAAAGAACTGCAGTGACTACAAGCAAAAAACTAAACAAGACAATAAGGAAATAAATAAGCAAGCAATTAATGCTAGCCTATTACCACTATTACACATATTACTCCACTAGGCATCAAAGTTCGCCACCAGTGCAAATATAGGGAACAAAGCAGCACATTACATACACTGGCCGTCAAAATTGGCCACTAGTGCAAATAAACGCGGCAGCAAAACAAGAGCATAACTGAAATAACTTCAGAAGAGCTCAAGAAACGTTATCCTGGGTATCCACCATGCTGGCAATAAGCTTAGCAAGCTGATTAGCTTTGTCCTGTTTGGCGCTAAAATCCTCCAACGCTTGCTATTGCACCAGAAAGTATGCATCTGAATGCTCCAGGGACTTCCGCAGTCCTTCCGCTTCTTGTCGCAGCACAACTGATCGATGTCTTTCAGCTTGTAGTTGAGACTCAAGAAACCGAACTGATTCAGACAGTGAGTTTGAATAGCTTGTGCAAGCGGTAGTGGCCAGTAACTCGAACACTAAACCAAGACAGGACTTTGGGGTTGTCTCGCTGTCTTCAAGATAGTCTTCCTTAGCTGTTTTATCAGCTTTGTTGGAGACCAACAAGGATGTGTCACTATCCTGAACCTTATCTGCATTACTTCCTTTACCATTGCTTAATAAGGCACTCTTCCCCAATATTCTGTCAGCATTCTAAAAGAAGAAACAAGCAAACACATAACAAGTTTAGCATGTACTAGTATATGAAACTCATTTCGGTGAACCAGTTCATTAGTAAGGTGGACAGGATTAAACTACCAAGTCTTCTATTGCCAAGTACTAGTACATAATAAAAGCATCAAACAAACATATATCTATGTCCTATGGTCACTGCATTGTCTTGCCAAATCAAAATAGAGACACGGTTCAAATCATATCAGTTCAAGACAAAGCAGCAGTGAAAGAGTACAAAGTGTGGGAAACTACACGACACAACAAGATTTCAGATGGGTACCACGGGTCTACATGTACAACAACACTATTGGCTTTGTTGTGATGCTAGTAATGTGCATGATATGAAAGTCAACTGTATACACAATTGAAATTGAAATCAACAGAGCTATTGATAAGAGCAAACCTGTTAAAGAAACATGCGTGAACATACCTGCTGTGCCATTGGAGTTTTGATTGGATCCTTCAATTTAAAAATAAGTTTGTATGAGTAAATACAGTGATACAAGAGCAAAGCAATCATAGTTAAAAAAGGCGCGCCTAAGCGAGCGCTTAAGCGCGCCTAGGCTCTAGGCGTTGGCAAAACGCATTGCGCATAACTACGAATAATCTATGCATAACTGCGCATAAGCATGCGCTTTGGTCAGTAAAGCGCAAGGCGGTGGCAAAACGCACAATTAACGCCTAGCGCTTTTTTGAACTATGATAGCGATGGAATCTTAAATTAGAACAGTTGTTCTTCAGGTTTAGGCACTTGTTCTACATGAACAGAGTACAGTAAGACGCAAGAATATAATACTTAAAAATAGAAAATGAGCTCATAGACCTTACCACATTCTTGGTTTGGGACCAGTACAGAACAAGGCATTCCCAGTCATTGTCCAGTAAATGTGTCTCAGGAGAACGTAAGGGAATTTGATGAGTTTCTTTGCCGGTGAAGTACGTTTTCTTCAGGTAATTCCAATACTGCCACCAAGCATTCTTGAAGATAGCAGAGGTATTAGCACAGGTTACCTCATCCTGAGTTTCCAAATCGGTCCTTCTCTATAGAGAAAAATGGGAAAATTTGCTGTATTATAACCATCATGGAGGTAGGATGTATGAGACGAAGCAAAGTAATTGCCATGAATAACATTACTTACACATAACTCCTGGACAAACACCTGCAACTGGCATTTTCCTTCATCTTCAGTATAATATTTCCAAGATGGGAAGATACACACATACGATTTAACAACATCAAATGCGATAGATGCTAAACTACGACTAGCTGGTTGTGCTTCCTCCACAGGAATAGGCGTACTAACTGGTGGAGTTGGGATTCGCCGTGATAGTACTGGCCCTTTGGGCACTGGAGCTGCCTTACTAACTGCTCTTGTTTGGGAGCTCTGTGGTGGAGATGGTGCTGTGTCAACAGGAACTGGGTTACTATCGGCCGGGGTTGGGGTAAGATTGGGTGAAGCTGGTTCTCTGTCCATCGCAGTAGGGGTACAATCTACGAGAGTTTGGGTTATGTGTGGTAGGGCTGGTTCTTATGCATGTACAACCGGGGTGCTATCTCCACCAAGAGGTAGCACTGTTTTATTTGAAGACCGTGTTTTTAGTCCGCTAGATACTGGCATCACCCGCTCCAATTCAAATGGTTGATAAACAGGAAACATAGTTGAATGTACAAACATTGTATGAGAGACAGATGCAATAGATAGTGTGGAAAAAAGAGGGCATGAAATAGTTGACATGTATATTGTTTAACTAAAATAGATAGCATGACATAATTTCACATATATGATGTCTATCTAAACTGGATAGCATAGCATAACATAATTCAAAGATATGATGAATAACTAAACAGGATCGCATGACATAATGCACCTACATGTTATCTAAGTAATCAGGATCGCATCATTTAATTCACATATGTGATTTATATGCTAAATAGAGGGCATTCGATATGATGTCTGAACTAAGAACATGGTGTTGAATATTGTGTATATGATGTCTAAACTATGCAATGAAAGACACCATATGTATGATATGAGCAGTATAACTGTGCCAAGTTAGAGCATACACCTTAGTGGGGGAATAGGACTGGTCATCTGTCTCTGAATCCATCTCTGAGGAGCTATCGGGACCCAACAAGAGATCTGCTTTGACAGGTAGCACTGTCTGCTCTGAAGGCCTTGTTTTCACTCCAGATTTTTCCATCTCCCACCCAAATGGTTGATTCACAGGAAGAGTAGTTTAATGTACAAACATTGTCGACAAATGGAAATGTAATGAAGAAAAGGATGGGCAAGATATTATTCAAATATATGATGCCTGGTTAAATAGGATGGCATTGCACATTTCACATATATTATGGCTGGCTAAAAGACATGAGACCGCATAATTCCCATATATGATATAGAAACTAAACAGGTGGCATTACAGAACATGTCTAAACTAAGCAGATGACATATATTATGTCAAAAGTAGGCACTGCAAGGCAACATATGCATGATATGACTAACATCATCATGCCAAGGTAGAGCGAACACCTTGGGGGGTAAATAGGAGTGGTCAGTGGCGTCTGAATCCGCCTCAGAACAGATATCTTCCTCTGGATTACAATCTGGAGAGGGGTGGGGAGGGTTTGCCATTGAACCCACCATGGAGCGATGTCTGCATGACATTGTATTGCCGCACAAAACTCTTCTCTTTTTCTCTATATGTTCAGCATGACTGTGTACAATATCTGACATGCATACGAAAAAATATGGTGAGATTATGTAAGGAGAGCATGCAGAAATTTAGAGTGATGGTAACAACCAGTGGATCGACGTTTTTCCGTTGAACCAAAATAGCCCTAATGGATCGACGTTTTTCCGTTGAACCAAAATAGCCCTAATGGATCGATGTGAATGTATAGTAATAAGTGATGCAACAAGTGTACAACCTCTTTGCCGTAGCCGTGTCGACCTAAGCATCATTGGGTTGGTCGCTGAATCAGTTGAGGCAGAGGTGGCTGTCGGAGGTGTGGACGAAGATCTGAGGAATCTGTAGACGGCGTCCAGGGCACTGCTCTGTTGTGATGGATTGTTCTGTCGTTGGAGCAGCTCCGGTGAGCCGTAAGACGTCAAGGCTAAAGCAGCACAAGACAGACATCGTCAATCTCAAGTGGGATTCTAATAGCATCTCCAATAGATGATGTAAATGGATGTAAAATTAACATCACCAAAAACCACCTGACTACAACAGATGAGGTAAAAACTGTTGACTCTGAACTTAACTGTCGAAACTGAAATTTACTGTGGAATCTGAATGCTTCTGTCGAAACTGAACGCAATGGTAGCAGAGAGGCACTTGACATGTAGTTTAGGGAGGGCCTGCAGTTCATCTTCAACCTGCACCCCCTGAGCCGCCAGCTACCACCGGCCGAACCGCCGGCCCCAGCGCCGCCTCGCCGCCCCGAAACAACTCGCCACCGCCGCCCCGGCCAGCCCTCTAGGCCCCCGCCCCTACCCTGAACCCTAAGATAGATAGTGGGGTACCTCTCCGGCGAGCCCCCCCAACCCCTGAAAATCGACTGACCCAAAAGTCGAATCAGTCGACTGAAGTGTGGCTTAATCAGAGCAGAGCAATAGCACGAGCGAGGGGGAGAGCAGCAGCAGCAGCAGGGCGAGCGAGCGATCGAGCGAGAGCCGGAGCAGCAGCAGCAGATCCGGCTGGTATGGCCGCCGCCGCCGAAGGGGCCTCGCACTTGGGGAGAGCTGCCGTGGAGATGTTGCCCGCGGCGCCGACTTCAAGGTAGCCGCTCCATGGGGGTGCGGGATGGAGCACCGTCGGCGCCGGGAGGTCGAGTTAAGGAGAAGGTGCGATGTGATGAGTGTACAACCTCTTTGGTGGCGCCGAGTAGGCCTCGGCTTCGTCCGAGGAGTCGGTGAGGATGCTGCGGTTCCGATGGAGCAGGTTAAGGCGGCGTTGTGGGGATGGAGCAGCCGCGATAAACGAGGCGATCGTCGGAGCAGCTCCTTCGAGGTGGAGGACGGGGCGGCTGAACCGGCGGGACGGCGAGATGGACGACGGATCCTCATCCGGGGAGGTGGACGAGGGACGTCGAGCTGTTGCGGTGGACGACGTCATCGGGGAAGAGGCTCCGGCTGGGCAGCGGTGACGTGGCGGACGGAGGAGGGTGGGGTTTCGCGGCTGGAGCGGAGAGGTTATGGCGGCCTGGGATTTCGAATGGCGAAAAGGGGGTGATGGGAGGGGGTGAAGCATGACTTAGGGACGCGCTTGTCCAAAATGTAGGGTGTGTTACAAAAGTACCCCCCACCGATTTGAACTAGCGGCCCTTTCGGCTCAGGGTTAGAAGGGGGATTTCGCGTGTCGGGATTTGGCAGCTGGAGGGAGTTTTCACGCGCGTTGTAATTTCGGGATAGCAAGGCGCGGGTTGTGAAGGCGCCAGTTTTGGGAGCACGATATCTGAATTTTCGGGATATAACAAGACGCGGGTTGAATTTTAGGGACAAGCCTAACGTGTAGTAATATTGTACTTGTACGTACCAAATCAATTCGCACTTCCCTCAACAAAAAAGAAAACAAAAAAAACTATTCACACCACACAAAGAGAGAGTCTTGCCCCGCTTTACTATACAAATGCTATTCAAAGCTACTCCCTCCTTCCATCTATATAGGGCCTAATGCATTTTTCGATGCTAACTTTGACCAAATATTAGAGCAATGATATATGACATGCAACTTACACAAAGCACACCGTTAAATTTGTCTGTGAAAGGTTCTTTCAATGATATAATTTTCACATTGTGCATGTCATGTACTATTAATCTTGTCAATAGTCAAAGGCAGTCTTAAAAATCTCATTACACCCTATATAGATGGAAGGAGGGAGTATGAATCCATGTTATGTCCGATTAAATTTTTTCGCTTGCTGTATAATGCATGTAACCTACTCATACCAACATTTTAGTGCATTCCAAATGTCTATACTACCGCTGCAATTCGAACTAAATTTGAATTCGTTTCTCTATTTCAATAAGAATCTACAATCATGATTGTTGCCAACTTCAACCATCATAGTTTCCTTGCTATCCGCCAGGTATAAATCGGACGGCCTATAATGCAGGATGGCAGGCACACCATCATCAGCAACTCCGTTTTTTATAAGAGTACAGATAAAATATATTAAATGTAGTATAACATGTTCATAACCACACCATGTGTATCACCGTTATATATATTCACACATGCGTCGGTTTGAAACACTATGATAAATTCTTCAAATATCCGAATTCGCTTTTTATAATGAAGTATATATGATCTCTATTCGTCTTTTACACCCACACAACCCTCTTATCTTTGTAGCTAGCGCTAACTTTCTCTTGTGCATGCACACGCCCGCATCCCTCTCACCCTCCCTCAACATTCTCTAGCTCCATCGCGCAAATTCGTCTTTTCACTTTAGGTCGTTCACCCACGGTGTGTGTAGGCCCCCCAGCTCCTTCTTTACGGCACACATCGATCGATATGCCTCTCTAGCCAGGTGTGCCTAGCACAAACACAAGCTTCCCCTCTTCTCTTGTCACCGTCCATGCCTCACTCCCACCACTCTTTTCATCGTTCTCGTACTCGCACACTCCTCCCCCTCGATATAGTATGCCTCTCGTACCACCTCCTACATGCATCCCTCTCTCTCTATCCTTCTCCTCGTGCCTCATTTGCTTCTAACACACACATGCATGTATACCGATCGATCTCCCAACATATACCTAGATCGACTTTAACTACCCCCCCATCGATCGACGTACCTCACAAGTTATGTCTCTCCTTTCTCTAACAAAGGGCGATTGATCTTCCTATGTAGTTACATCTACTTACCATAGCCACATCGCCCCCCTCATCATTCGTGCTTGCCTCCTGACCAGTCTCTCACACGCACGTGCACAGACAACAAGCAGCCATCTCCTCTCTTATTGATATTGCGGGCGTGCCCTCCGTTTGTCTAGCAAGCCTATCCCACCATTTGTTAGAAGCAACTCCACTACCACCCCCTCCAACACTCTAGCTCTGTCTCTCTCCCAACCTTATTCCTCTCCTGCACATATGCATGGATGCCGATCGATCTCCCTTAATACATGAGGCAGATCGATCTACTTAATACATGAGGTAGGCCTCTCTCCTCCTCCACACATATACCAGCCATTGTACCTCTATATTTAATTGGGCCTCCCTCTTCCCCCACCACACACCGATAGTCGAGCGCTGTAGGTAGGTATCCATGCCACAGAGACAAACTGCACATGTCCCATCTCACGTTCCAGTAGGCCAGCCACTCTATATCTTTGACGTGGGCACACACAAATTCGATGGCACTCTTTATCGATCGCGCGCGCACACACACACACACACATCATCCCTCTCTTCGATTCTATGGACACCTCAAGCCGATGATACCTCCACTCTCTTCTCGTGGATCGCCCCCTCTATATATATATATGTTATTCCAGGACTCTATTTCACACACATTGCATATGTTACTTTTTTGATTGACCCCCCCCCCAAAAACTCTCAAGAACCCACACACTATATTTCTCTAGGTTTGTATCTCTCTCACACAACCCCACATAGGTGGTGTACGTATACAAGAAGAGAATAGGTGCACCGTGCACGTACTCACGCTTCGTGCCCAGCCACACCCGCGCGGGTACACGGTGGAGCTCATTTCTTTATGAAATGGCAGCCCACGTGCTAATTTGAACGCCTGTAGCAGTTGTTTATCTAGGGAGGTCGTGTACCACGCGTGCACGAAACAAAGTTCGACTTGACGCGTTGCCGCGTTATTTTTAAATAAAGTTATAGCGCTCAATGGCACGTACACAGAATATAAAACGATTTTTATGGAGAAAAAGGTAGTCCACTCACTATATACAATGGAGCCTGCCTGCCTGGTTTGTCGCTCTTCAGAGTATCTCACACAAGGCTGCGGTGGCCTCTCTCTCTCTCTCACCGTTGGTCACTGATCCGGCCGCATCCCGTCCGCCGGGGGAAAGGGAGTGCGGTGGCCTCTCTCTCTCACCGTTGGTCACTGATCCGGCCGCATCCCGTCCGCCGGGGGAAAGGGAGGAAGTGCATCGTTTCTCCGTTTGACGGTGCCGAGGCAGCACGTCCCGATCTGCGGTACATGCCGTTCTCTCTGACCAAGCTCCGGTGCGGCAGGGCCTACGCCACCTGCTCGCAGATTCCGCCCACCGCCGCTCACCTAGTTACATCCCGACGACCTCCAAGTATCCCCTCCGTGAAGGAAATATGCCCTAGAGGCAATAATAAAGTTATTATTTATTTCCTTATATCATGATAAATGTTTATTATTCATGCTAGAATTGTATTAACCGGAAACATAATACATGTGTGAATACATAGACAAACAGAGTGTCACTAGTATGCCTCTACTTGACTAGCTCGTTAATCAAAGATGGTTATGTTTCCTAGCCATAGACATAAGTTGTCATTTGATTAACGAGATCACCTCATTAGGAGAATGACGTGATTGACTTGACCCATTCCGTTAGCTTAGCACCCGATCGTTTAGTATGTTGCTATTGCTTTCTTCATGACTTATACATGTTCCTTTGACTATGAGATTATGCAACTCCCGTTTACCGGAGGAACACTTTGTGTGCTACCAAACGTCACAACGTAAATGGGTGATTATAAAGGTGCTCTACAGGTGTCTCCAAAGGTACTTGTTGGGTTGGCGTATTTCGAGATTAGGATTTGTCACTCCGATTGTCGGAGAGGTATCTCTGGGCCCACTCGGTAATGCACATCACTATAAGCCTTGCAAGCATTGTGACTAATGAGTTAGTTGCGGGATGATGTGTTACGGAACGAGTAAAGAGACTTGCCGGTAACGAGATTGAACTAGGTATCGAGATACCGACGATCGAATCTCGGGCAAGTAACATACTGATGACAAAGGGAACAACGTATGTTGTTATGCGGTCTGACCGATAAAGATCTTCGTAGAATATGTGGGAGCCAATATGGGCATCCAGGTCCCGCTATTGGTTATTGACCGGAGACGTGTCTCGTTCATGTCTACATAGTTCTCGAACCCGTAGGGTCCGCACGCTTAAAGTTACGATGACAGTTTTATTATGAGTTTATGTATGTTGATGTACCGAAGGAGTTCGGAGTCCCGGATGAGATCGGGGACATGACGAGGAGTCTCGAAATGGTCAAGACGTAAAGATCGATATATTGGACGACTATATTCGGACTTCGGAAAGGTTCCGAGTGATTCGGGTATTTTTCGGAGTACCGGAGAGTTACGGGAATACGTATTGGGCCTTATTGGGCCATACGGGAAAGAAGAAAAAGGGCCTCAAGGGTGGCCGCACCCCTCCCCTTGGTCTGGTCCGAATTGGACTAGGGAAGGGGGGCGCCCCCTTCCTTCCTTCTCTTTTCCCTTCCTCTTTTCCTATTCCATATGGGAGGTGGAATCCTACTAGGACTAGGGAGTCCTAGTAGGACTCCACACTTGGTGCGCCCCCTCCTAGGGCCGGCCTCCTCCTCCCTTGCTCCTTTATATACGGGGGCAGGGGGGCACCCCAGAGACAACAATTGATCCTTGAGATCTCTTAGCCATGTGCGGTGCCCCCCTCCACCATATTACACCTCGATAATACCGTTGCGGAGCTTAGGCGAAGCCCTGCGCCGGTGGAGCATCATCATCGTCACCACGCCGTCGTGCTGACGAAACTCTCCCTCAACACTCGGCTGGATCGGAGTTCGAGGGACGTCATCGAGCTGAACGTGTGTAGAACTCGGAGGTGCCGTACGTTCAATACTTGATCGGTCGGATCGTGAAGACGTACGACTACATCAACCGCGTTGTGATAACGCTTCCGCTGTCGGTCTACGAGGGTACGTGGACAACACTGTCCCCTCTCGTTGCTATGCATCACCATGATCTTGCGTGTGCGTAGGAAATTTTTGAAATTACTACGTTCCCCAACAGTGGCATCCGAGCCTGGTTTTATGCGTTGATGCTATGCACGAGTAGAACACAAGTGAGTTGTGGGCGATATAAGTCATACTGCTTACCAGCATGTCATACTTTGGTTCAGCGGTATTGTGAGATGAAGCGGCCCGGACCGACATTACGCGTACGCTTACGCGAGACTGGTTTCACCGTTCGGAGCACTCGTTGCTTAAAGGTGACTGGCGGGTGTCTGTCTCTCTCACTTTAGTTGAACCGAGTGTGGCTACGCCCGGTCCTTGCGAAGGTTAAAACAGCACCAACTTGACAAACTATCGTTGTGGTTTTGATGCGTAGGTAAGAACGGTTCTTGCTAAGCCCGTAGCAGCCACGTAAAACTTGCAACAACAAAGTAGAGGACGTCTAACTTGTTTTTGCAGGGCATGTTGTGATGTGATATGGTCAAGACATGATGTGATATAATGTGTTGTATGAGATGATCATGTTTTGTAACCGAGTTATCGGCAACTGGCAGGAGCCATATGGTTGTCGCTTTATTGTATGAGATGCAATCGCCATGTAATAGTTTTACTTTATCACTAAGCGGTAGCGATAGTCGTAAAAGCAATAAGTTGGCGAGACGACAACGATGCTACGATGGAGATCAAGGTGTCGCGCCGGTGACGATGGTGATCATGACGGTGCTTCGGAGATGGAGATCACAAGCACGGTGCTTCGGAGATGGAGATCACAAGCACAAGATGATGATGGCCATATCATATCACTTATATTGATTGCATGTCATGTTAATCCTTTATGCATCTTATCTTGCTTTGATTGACGGTAGCATTATAAGATGATCTCTCACTAAAATTTCAAGATAAAAGTGTTCTCCCTGAGTATGCACCGTTGCAAAAGTTCTTCGTGCTGAGACACCACGTGTTAATCGGGTGTGATAGGCTCTACGTTCAAACACAACAGGTGCAAAACAGTTGCACACGCGGAATACTCAGGTTAAACTTGACGAGCCTAGCATATACAGATATGGCCTCGGAACACAGAGACCGAAAGGTCGAGCGTGAATCATATAGTAGATATGATCAACATAGTGATGTTCACCATTAAAACTACTCCATCTCACGTGTTAATCGGACATGGTTTAGTTGCTTTGGATCACATAATCACTTAGATGATTAGAGAGATGTCTATCTAAGTGGGAGTTCTTAAGTAATATGATTAATTGAACTTAAATTTATCATGAACTTAGTCCTGATAGTATTTTGCAAATTATGTTGTAGATCAATAGCTCGTGTTGTTGCTTCCCTGTGTTTATTTTTTGTTCCTAGAGAAAAATTATGTTGAAAGATGTTAGTAGCAAAGATGCGGATTGGATCCGTGATCTGAGGATATCCTCATTGCTGCACAGAAAAATTATGTCCTTGATGCACCGCTAGGTGACAGACCTATTGCAGGAGCAGATGCAGACGTTATGAACGTTTGGCTAGCTCAATATGATGACTACTTGATAGTTTAGTGCACCATGCTTAACGGCTTAGAATCGGGACTTCAAAGATGTTTTGAACGTCATGGACCATATGAGATGTTCCAGGAGTTGAAGTTAATATTTCAAGCAAATACCCGAGTTGAGAGATATGAAATCTCCAACAAGTTCTATAGCAAAAAGATGGAGGAGAATCACTCAACTAGTGAGCATGTGCTCAATTGTGTGGGTACTACAATCGCTTGAATCAAGTGGGAGTTTATCTTCCATATAAAATAGTGATTGACAGAATTCTCTAGTCACCATCACCAAGTTAGTAGAACTTCGTGATGAACTATGGTATGCAAGGGATGACGAAAGTAATTCCCGAGCTCTTCGTGATGCTGAAATCGACGAAGGTAGAAATCAAGAAAAACATCAAGTGTTGATGGTTGACGAGACCACTTCAAGTGTTGATGGTTGACGAGACCGCTAGTTTCAAGAAAAGGGCAAAGGGAAAAGGGGAACTTCAAAAGAACGGCAAGCAAGTTGCTGCTCAAGTGAAGAAGCCTAAGTCTGGTCCTAAGCCTGAGACTAAGTGCTTCTACTGCAAAGGGACTGGTCACTGGAAGCGAAACTACCCCAACTATTTGGTGGATAAGAAGGATGGCAAAGTGAACAAAGGTATATTTGATATACAGATTATTGATGTGTACTTTACTAGTGTTTATAGCAATCCCTCGGTAATTGATACTGGTTCAGTTGCTAAGAGTAGTAACTCGAAACGGGAGTTGCAGAATAAACAGAGACTAGTAAAAGTGAACAAAGGTATATTTGATATACAGATTATTGATGTATACTTTACTAGTGTTTATAGCAACCCCTCGGTAATTGATACTGGTTCAGTTGCTAAAGAGTAGTAACTCGAAAACGGGAGTTGCAGAATAAACAGAGACTAGTAAAAGGCGAGGTGACGATGTGTGTTGGAAGTAGTTCCAAGATTGATATGATCATCATCGCACACTCCCTGTACTTTCAGGATTAGTGTTGAAACTAAATAAGTGTTATTTGGTGTTTGCGTTGAGCATGAATATGATCTGATCATGTTTATTGCAATACGGTTATTCATTTAAGTTAGAGAACAATTGTTGTTCTGTTTACATGAATAAAACCTTTATGGTCATACACACCAACGAAAATGGTTTGTTGGATCTCGATCATAGTGATACACATATTCATAATATTGAAGCCAAAAGATGCAAAGTTAATAAAGATAGTGCAACTTTTGTGGTACTGCCGTTTAGGTCATATTGGTGTAAAGCACATGAAGAAACTCCATACTGATGGGATTTTGGAATCACTTGACTATGAATCACTTGATGCTTGCGAACCGTGCCTCATGGGCAAGATGACTAAAACGCCGTTCTCCGGAACTATGGAGAGAGCAACAGATTTGTTGGAAATCATACATACAGATGTATGTGGTCCGATGAATATTGAGGCTCGTAGCAGGTATCATTATTTTCTGACCTTCACAGATGATTTGAGCAGATATGGGTATATCTACTTGATGAAACACAAAGTCTGAAACATTTGAAAAGTTCAAAGAATTTCAGAGTAAAGTGGAGAATCATCGTAACAAGAAAATAAAAGTTTCTACGATATGATCGCAGAGGTAAAATATTTGAGTTACGAGTTTGGCCTTCAGTTAAAACAATGTGAAATAGTTTCACTACTCACGCCACCTGGAACACCAAAGTGTAATGGTGTGTCCGAACGTCATAACCGTACTTTATTGGATATAGTGCAATCTATGATGTCTCTTACCAGTTTACCACTATCGTTTTGGGTTATGCATTAGAGACAGCTACATTCACGTTAAATATGGCACCATCAAAATCCGTTGAGACGACGCCTTATGAACTGTGGTTTGGCAAGAAACCAAAGTTGTCGTTTCTTAAAATTTTGGGGTTGCGATGCTTATGTGAAAAATTTCATCCTGATAAGCTCAAACCCAAATCGGAGAAATGTGTCTTCATAGGATACCCAAAGGAGACAGTTGGGTACACCTTCTATCACAGATCCGAAGGCAAGACATTCGTTGCTAAGTATGGATCCTTTCTAGAGAAGGAGTTTCTCTCGAAAGATGTGAGTGGGAGGAAAGAAACTTGATGAGGTAACTGTACCTGCTCCCTTATTGGATCACAGAAATCTGTTCTTGTGACTTCTACACCAATTAGTGAGGAAGTTAATGATGATGATCATGTAACTTCAGATCAAGTTACTACCAAACCTCGTAGGTAAACCAGAATAAGATCCGCACCAGAGTGGTACGGTAATCCTGTTCTGGAGGTTATGTTACTAGACCATGACGAACCTACGAACTATGAAGAAGCGATGGTGAGCCCAGATTCCGCAAAATGGCTTGAGGCCATGAAATCTGAGATGAGATCCATGTATGAGAACAAAGTGTGGACTTTGGTTGACTTGCCCGATGATCGGCAAGCAATTGAGAATAAATGGATTGTTAAGAGGAAGACGGACACTGATAGTAGTATCACTATCTACAAAGCTAGAATTGTCGCAAAAAGGTTTTCGACAAGTTCAAGATGTTGACTACGATGAGATTTTCTCACTCGTATCTATGCTTAAGTCTGTCCGAATCATGTTAGCAATTGCCGCATTTTATGAAATCTGGCAAAGGGATAAACAAAACTGCATTCCTTGATGGATTTATTAAAGAAGAGTTGTATATGATACAACCACAAGGTTTTGTCAATCCTAAAGGTGCTAACAAAATATGCAAGCTCCAGCGATCCATCAATGGACTGGTGCAAGCATCTCGGAGTTGGAATATACGCTTTGATAAGTTGATCAAAGCATATAGTTGTATACAGACTTGCAGTGAAGCCTGTATTTACAAGAAAGTGAGTGGGAGCAGTACAACATTTCTGATAAGTATATGTGAATGACATATTGTTGATCGGAAATAATGTAGAATTATTCTGCAAAGCATAAAGGAGTGTTTGAAAGGATTTTTTCAAAGATAGACCTCGGTGAAGTTGCTTACATATTGAGCATCAAGATATATAGAGATAGATGAAGACGCTTGATAAGTTTTTCAATGAGTACATACCTTAACAAGATTTTGAAGTAGTTCAAAATAGAACAGTCAAAGAAAAGAGTTCTTGCCTGTGTTACAAGGTGTGAAATTGAGTAAAGACTCAAAGCCCGACCACGGCAAAAGATAGAAAGAGAATGAAAGTCATTCCCTATGCCTTGGCCATAGGTTCTATAAAGTATGCCATGCTGTGTACCAGATCTATTGTATACCCTACACTGATTTTGGCAAGGGAGTACAATAGTGATCTAGGAGTAGATCACTGGACAGCGGTCAAAATTATCCTTACTGGAATAAGGATATGTTTCTCGATTATGGAAGTGACAAAAGGCTCGTCGTAAAAGGTTACGTCGATGCAAGTTTTGACACTAATCTAGATGACTCTAAGTCTCGGTCTAGATACATATTGAAAGTGGGAGCAATTAGCTAGAGTAGCTCCATGCAGAGCATTGTAGACATAGAAATTTGCAAAATACTTACGGATCTGAATGTGACAAACCCGTTGACTAAAATTATCTCACAAGCAAAACATGATCACACCTTAGTACTCTTTGGCTGTTAATCACATAGCGATGTGAACTAGATTACTGACTCTAGTAAACCCTTTGGGTGATGGTCACATGACGATGTGAACCATGGGTGTTAATCACATGGTGATGTGAACTATTCATGTTAAATCACATGGCGATGTGAACTAGATTATTGACTCTAGTGCAAGTGGGAGACTGAAGGAAATATGCCCTAGAGGCAATAATAAAGTTATTATTTATTTCCTTATATCATGATAAATGTTTATTATTCATGCTAGAATTGTATTAACCGGAAACATAATACATGTGTGAATACATAGACAAACAGAGTGTCACTAGTATGCCTCTACTTGACTAGCTCGTTAATCAAAGATGGTTATGTTTCCTAGCCATAGACATAAGTTGTCATTTGATTAACGAGATCACCTCATTAGGAGAATGACGTGATTGACTTGACCCATTCCGTTAGCTTAGCACCCGATCGTTTAGTATGTTGCTATTGCTTTCTTCATGACTTATACATGTTCCTCTGACTATGAGATTATGCAACTCCCGTTTACCGGAGGAACACTTTGTGTGCTACCAAACGTCACAACGTAAATGGGTGATTATAAAGGTGCTCTACAAGTGTCTCCAAAGGTACTTGTTGGGTTGGCGTATTTCGAGATTAGGATTTGTCACTCCGATTGTCAGAGAGGTATCTCTGGGCCCACTCGGTAATGCACATCACTATAAGCCTTGCAAGCATTGTGACTAATGAGTTAGTTGCGGGATGATGTGTTACGGAACGAGTAAAGAGACTTGCCGGTAACGAGATTGAACTAGGTATCGAGATACCGACGATCGAATCTCGGGCAAGTAACATACTGATGACATAGGGAACAACGTATGTTGTTATGCGGTCTGACCGATAAAGATCTTCGTAGAATATGTGGGAGCCAATATGGGCATCCAGGTCCCGCTATTGGTTATTGACCGGAGACGTGTCTCGTTCATGTCTACATAGTTCTCGAACCCGTAGGGTCCGCACGCTTAAAGTTACGATGACAGTTTTATTATGAGTTTATGTATGTTGATGTACCGAAGGAGTTCGGAGTCCCGGATGAGATCGGGGACATGACGAGGAGTCTCGAAATGGTCGAGACGTAAAGATCGATATATTGGACGACTATATTCGGACTTCGGAAAGGTTCCGAGTGATTCGGGAATTTTTCGGAGTACCGGAGAGTTACGGGAATACGTATTGGGCCTTATTGGGCCATACGGGAAAGAAGAAAAAGGGCCTCAAGGGTGGCCGCACCCCTCCCCTTGGTGTTGTCCGAATTGGACTAGGGAAGGGGGGCGCCCCCTTCCTTCCTTCTCTTTTTCCCTTCCTCTTTTCCTATTCCATCTGGGAGGTGGAATCCTACTAGGACTAGGGAGTCCTAGTAGGACTCCACACTTGGTGCGCCCCCTCCTAGGGCCGGCCTCCTCCTCCCTTGCTCCTTTATATACGGGGGCAGGGGGCACCCCAGAGACAACAATTGATCCTTGAGATCTCTTAGCCGTGTGCGGTGCCCCCCTCCACCATATTACACCTCGATAATACCGTTGCGGAGCTTAGGCGAAGCCCTACGCCGGTGGAACATCATCATCGTCACCACGCCGTCGTGCTGACGAAACTCTCCCTCAACACTCGGCTGGATCGGAGTTCGAGGGACGTCATCGAGCTGAATGTGTGTAGAAGTCGGAGGTGCCGTATGTTCGGTACTTGATCGGTCGGATCGTGAAGACGTACGACTACATCAACCGCGTTGTGATAACGCTTCCGCTGTCGGTCTACGAGGGTACGTGGACAACACTGTCCCCTCTCGTTGCTATGCATCACCATGATCTTGCGTGTGCGTAGGATAATTTCGAAATTACTACGTTCCCCAACACTCCGGCCTTGCTCCACTGCCCGTCTTCCCACGTCACTGCATGTGTATCTTCCATAGTTCTTTGCCCAAATCGTAGCTCGTCCGGCTTACTTTCCATATTGCATTCTCGTCCTCACACCGTTTTAGACAAACACAACCGTGTTGTTATCTTCCCTTAGGACAAGGAATATGCTTCTTTTTTGTCGTCGCATGTGTCATCAACTGTTACTGGCCAGTAATTGTTTCCTTTCTACTCGTTGCTATTTCGACCTTTTGGTGAACTGCACAAATCACTTTTTTCTTAAGAGTGTTTTGTGCAGTTGTACTAAAATGTCACACGGGCAACGTCTCTACATTTCAGTGCGACTGCACAAAGGGAGATTGGTTTTGCTCTATCCTCCTCATCCAACTCCGAGCCTAATATTCTCCAACTAGTTAGTCTTAAGAGAGACTGCAAAGGTGACCGGCTTCTATTTGTGTGTTTATTGTTTCATCAGCAGTCCTCTATTATCGTAATCACACTTAATATCTTTGGAACAGGGACGCTCAACTCTATTTTAGTGGAACTGCACAAAATGATCAGAATGTTGCATGCTCCAGACAACTACTTTTTTTTCCCAACATTCCTTGTTGATTTAGACAGAGCTGGGGGGACGTTGCTGCCAATGAAAGCATGGATCAATTTTAATTTAACACCTTCTCACAACTCTGTCTTCAGTTGTGATGTAATTATTATTTCCGATCTGCTAATAATTGACATGCATTAGCAAGGAAGTTAGTTTTTTATTGTTTCCGAAAGAGCATCGATGGCAAGACACGCGAAACAAAAGCTGAAATCTCACACCGTTGTACAATTTCATGTCGCTGGAAAATTATTTGTATAGTACGTTAATTATGTAAACAAATGATGGAAGCTTGATAGCATTGCCTGAAGCCTCTTCATCATCCGGGTCCATGTGCCATGCACAAAATTATACTCCTTCGTTCCTAAATATTTGTCTTTTTACAAATTTCAAACGGGCATATTTTAGAGTGTAGATTCACTCATTTTGCTTCGTATGTGTACTCCCTCCGTTCCTAAATATTCTATTCGTCTTTCTAGAGATTTCAACAAGTGACTACATCGGAGCAAAATGAGTGAATCTACACTCTAAAATATGTCTATATACATCCGTATGTGCCAGTCCATTTGAAATCTCTAAAAAGACAAATATTTGAGTAGTCACTCATTGAAATCTCTAGAAAGACAAATACTCCGGAGTATATTTAAGAACCGAGGGGGTAGTGCACAACCGCATGGGAGACTCAGTCCGGTCGTTGCGCCGCATTAATAGTGAGTAATGAGCAGTCAAATCATAAGCCCCACCTTTCCCACTGTAAGTTGCTCTGAAGAAGCAACCATCAATACACTCTTCTCTGAATCCGCTCATACTACTCCATCCGTCACTGTTTATACAGCGCGCTTCAGAAAAAAGAAAAAAAATCTATGGGACCAAGGCGACTAGCGATCAGCCTGAAAAATATCATTGGTAGTTATAGCACTGCGTCTATTACTAGAGGGAATAATGCGTACACACATGAATGCAGTGCTTCCACCCCGGGTACACACATGCATGAACTTACTCCACTCCGTAGTAGTACAGTACATGGAGAGAAAATTGTGGACTTGATTGCGGTTACCACGCCCTAATTAATTGAGCATTAAACCAAACACGTCTAAAGTCTCTCTGGTGGTGGAAATGCATTGAGAGAAATGCATCATGATGAAGCGCGCCCTGTAAACTGTGATGGAGGGAGGAGTAGTATGAAGGTGCAAAACCAAGTACGCGTATGGCCAGTCGGTCAACGCACCTCCTCTTGGCATATCACTGACATGTGGGACAGGAGTGTGAACAAACCGATCTCAATTGACGGCAAAGAGCCAACCCGCCGTTCCTTGAGAGAGACGAGGAGAGAGAACACACAGACGGGCTCGCACGGAGGCCAAGACATATTCGAGCATGGTTGGTTGATCGATATCATTCATTACATGTTGGGCTGCCATTTTCCGCCCTTCTCCGGAATAAACGTGTACCTTATCAGAGATAAAAAAATAAGAGTACATACGCTCCACCATGCGGTTCTAGTAGTAGTACTACTCGTACTACTGCGCTTGGCTCTTCGCCTCTTCGTGAAGTCGAACAATGATGGTACTCCGCATGTTGGGTACTACAGTGTATGCCTCTGACAATCTGACACCGAATGGACTGATGCATGTCCACCGAGGGTAGGTTGCATTAGTCAAAAGGCGTAAGCGAGCTTCACCTTGTCCTGCAAGCTTCTCCTCGTTCTGTGAGTTGACGGGACACACAAAAAGTAGTGCTAGTCCATACTCCCTCCTTTCTGGTTAATATGGCTTAATCTTTTTTGCGGGTAAATGAGAGAGCTTTATTCATATATAAGCATTCTTAGGACGATCAGCCAAGACACTGGTCACTAGGAAGCGAGGTACCCCGCAAAAAAAGAAGTAGGAAGTGAGGTGTTTCATCAAGCCAGCTCTCGGCCACATTCAAAGTGCAGCAAGCACGGTTCGCACGAACATGCGCCGCAAGGTTTGCTGACCTGTTTACATGCTGAATAACAAAAAAGGAGGAAATATTACCGAGCGCTACTATTTGTAATAGGATATGAGCCAGAATTAAGCGAGAATTGTGGCGAGTGTTCCATGCAATCAACTTCCATTATCACATGCGAGAACCCTCGAAGAGAACCAAATGTGTTGAAGATTGCTTTATCACATTTTAAAATTATAATAAGAGTGCAGACGCTCCTCCATCCAGTTCCTAGTACTAGTATAGTACGTACCTTTATAGACTATAGTAGTAGTACTAGTAAACTTTGCGCTTGGCTGTTCGCCTATTCGGGAAGTCGAACAATAATAGCACTAGTAGTATAGTGTATGCTTCTGGCAATCTGACACCAAATTAACTATTGCACGTCCACCGCCTGAGCGAGGGAG
The DNA here is from genome assembly GCF_018294505.1 of Triticum aestivum. Lineage (NCBI taxonomy): Eukaryota > Viridiplantae > Streptophyta > Magnoliopsida > Poales > Poaceae > Triticum > Triticum aestivum. The sequence continues at coordinate 58,038,341 of NC_057799.1, forward strand.
AGTTTGCATTAGTCAAAAGTTTCTCCTTGTTCTGTGAGCCACCGCGCGCAAGCTTCTCCCGTCCTGCAACCTTCTCCTCATTCGGCAAGTTGATGGGACACAGCAAAGTAATGCTAGTCGATACTGCCTCCTCTCCGGTTAATATGGCTTAATTTCAAACGAGATAAATACACTGTCTGTCACTGTATATTTGTAAAAATACGGTCAGTGGACTTCATAATACGCTCAATATATATATATATATATATTTTCCGGTGTTTATACGGTCACTAGCTCACCCTGACTGAGTATGTGTGTGCATGCACGTGTAGGTTGAGCACTTGAGCGTGACCGTGTGTGTTCCGTCGTGTGCTCGGACATGCAAGCATTAGGGCGTCGCGCGCGTTTTTGCGTCCATGTGTACGTGTGACTGTTGCATACACGTAGGGGAAGTATGTGTAGGGGCCACTAAGGAGCAGTCAAATCACACAGTAAGTTAGTCGGAAGAAGCAACCATCATTTCACTCTTGAATGACACGTATGCAATATAAAATGGTTGATATGGAGAGAAAAAGAAAACCACTATATATACACTAGTAGGAGCCTAAGCTACAAGCCTGCTTTCTTAGGTTGCTCTCTTCACAAGCATAGAACGACGGGCTGATCCCGCAGCTGGGGGAAGGGAACAATGTTCTGCGTAGACGCGGTCGACATCGGCGAGGGAGAAAACCCACAGTCGGTGCGTCCCAATCGGGGGTCACCGCGGTATGGGCCGATGCCGCGTCCCAACCGCCCTTCTAGCTACAGCCCGACGTCCCAGGTAGTCCATCTTCCTTTTGGAGCTGGCTTGCTCCACTGCCGTAGCTCCATCTCCATGTCGATATTTCTCTACTTCTACCGGCTTCTACTAGTGATTTGTTTATGTCTCATGAACTAGTGCCAGTACTATTATTCTAATCACACTTCTTCAATATCTTTGCCATCAGGGATGCTCAGGTCGATTTTAGTGGAACTGCACAAAAGCATCGTATGATCCGAGGGTGCCAGCCGTCTTTCCTTCGACAGGTTCTACCTGGCCAGGAAATTAAATCATGTTTAGGGTTTAGGGTTTAAGTCGTAGTGACCCCATCAGTAGTTTTTCTTTCGTACACGCTCTCACAACTTTTTTCTTTAGTTGTGAAGTAAATATTGGCTATGATCTGTGAATCATTGAGATGCATCAGCATGCGTGTTAGTTTTCCTTTGTATTTGATGGAATGTTGTAACGGGGCAACCTTGGAATAGGAATGAAAATGGAGTGGAAAGTTTCCGTTTTTTCGGAGAAAAAATGGAAACGGAGAGAAACCAACGTTTCGTTTCGTTGGATCGCGCCATCGAGCAAAACCAACGTTTAAATCACGTCTGTCGTGTTCGTGTCTCACCCTCCTCCACGGCTCGACCCCACACGGTCGCTCGGCATGCCACTCACCGCAAACCGAGTATACGATAACTTTCCCGCCTGCTTGTCGATGGATCGCGCCATGGAGTACTAGCACTACTGGAAGAGATTGACGAGTTGGGGGAGGACAGCTAGCTGTAGCACGGACTCCCAAGAACTTTTTACATGCATGTTGTAGCCGGCTATTGCGACCTTTGAACGCGGAGCAGCCGCGTGCACCCGGAAGCGGCGCGGGCGACGCTCTCTCGGCCGGCGCGCCGCTTCAATGTCGGCGCCAGTGAGAGGTCGCGTCCGCTCTGGCCGGGCATGAATGCGGCACTGACCGTTTCGAGCGGGAAGCACGCGCGGGTGATGAAGAGGGTTCGGGTTGGTCAGGACCGGCCGTGGCAGCGGTCCGGACGTGCGCAAACAAGAGATGTGTACGTTAATATTGCTGCGTATATAATTAACAACGTAAATAATGTGCCAGTTGGACAAATATGATTGGAGATGGAGATGGAAATGGAATTTTACGTAAACATGGATATGCATGTCTATGTCTATGTGTGTGTGCGCGACGACTCTCGCGACCTGGAAGCGGGGGCGTGTTTTGATCGAGTTTTCTTTCTTGGTACGTTAGAAAATCAGTTTGTCTAATTCACATCTAGATGTTATTTAAGGATATCACATCTAAGCTCCCACAAGTATATAATGTAGCAACAAGAAACAAAAAAACTAGGAAAAAAATAGACCACAAACAAAGTGGACATCAACTTAGATGTGACATAACTATGTCACATCTAGATGTGTCCTAGACAGACCCTTAAAAAATTGTCCGCCAGTTTTCGTTTCTTTTTTCCGGGAACGCGCGTATTCTATTTAAAACCACTGCTATGGAGAGATTTTTTTACTCCATTATAGCCTCTTGTTTGATAGAGTTTCTCGCGTCTCGCTCTCTCACCCTCTCCATATATGTTACACGCTGGAGGCTCAGCGTTCATTTGCTAGGGTTTGCTATATTCACAGTCTCTCACCCTCTCTTCACCAGATCTAAACAAGACTGCGTTGGCCTCTTGTCTCTCTCTCCCCCCTCACAGCTGGTGAAGGAGGCGTCCGTATCCCGTCGCACCGGGAAGGGGAGGAGGTGCAGCGTTCACTCTATCGCCTTCGGCGAGGGAGGCAATCCACTGCCGGCTGCGCTGTTCTCTTTCACCCAGCGCCTGTGCGGGAGGGCCACCGACCCCTTCTTCCTCGCTGCCGTACGTAGTGTGGGCAGATCCGGCCTCCCGCCGCACGCCTTGCCACATCCCGACGACCCTAAGGTATAAGTTTCTTTGAAACCGTCGTTGCTCTAGCTGCATGTGGATCTTTTTCGATCTGTAGTCGAATCTAGGTCTTGGTTCAAAGAGGAAAGAAGGGTGCGGTGGGCTGGAGCAAGAATCTAGGACGTGGTTCAATGAGGAAAGGAGGGGCGGAAAGTAGTATAGACTGGCTATCCAGCCGCTTTGTAGGTCGAAAAGGGAAAAAGGGGGTAACCCAGTACACACATCTGTAAGGAACCGATCTCTTTGTTGAAAAGGGAAAGAAACTGGGGGGTCGGGTAGTTTGTGCAGGACTAGATTTGCTGCCCTCACATAGGAAGAAGGTTCAAAGAGAACAAATATGGGACCAGCGCATATATGCTGCTTGGCTACATACTCTGCATCACCCATTTATACGTGTGGACGCACATGGTGCTGGCATGTCCCATACAGCTATTTTGCTGTTGTTAATCTAAGAATGCCGCCGGAAAATTGAAGCAATGCCACTGTTAAAAGTAAATTACATTTTTTAACGAATGTTGTTTCAAGAGAATGTCTCTGTTAATATGAATCAATGCAACCGTTTTAGAAATGCTACTGTCCTACTTTGTTTTCCATCCAAGATAAGTTAGATGCTTCTTTCTGTCACCGTTTGTTTCATCCTCCTTTATCGGCAAGTAATTGTTTCCTTTTTTGCCTCTGTTAAAACAGGGCTATCGATTCAACTTGTTGCTATTGCGACATTTTGCTTCGCTACTCGAAACACTTATGTTTTAAGAGTGTTTTGTGCAGTTCAACTTGAATGTCACACCGGTGACTTTGCTTAATTTTGGTGGAACTGCACAAAAGGAGATCGAGATTTGTTTCCAGTCTTCGTGGCGAGTTGTTTCAAATCTTGGTCTCAACCACATGATGTGCAGTGTGCTTTGAGATGTTGTGCTACTTGTTTTGGTACTGTTTTAAATAAATGTTGAATTGAAGCTATTGTATTGCTGTCTTTTCCCATTAAGTAGTGAACAAAAATGGGACCAACCCAGACATGATGCTTGTTGCTTTGTTACAACAAATTCAGCATCACCCCCTTTATAAGCCAGTAATTGATGCCACTCTCAGAATTAACTACTGAATCTTATTTCAAAACTGCAACACTTGTTAGGGATTGGCGGGATTACCATTTTTGTGGCCGCATGTTTCATCCTCCTTTATTAGCCAGTAATTGATTCCTTTTTTGCCTCTGTTTAAACAGGGATATCTATTCAACTTGTTGCTATTGCGACATTTTGCTTCGCTACGCGAAACACTTTGCTTGATTTCAGTGCAACTGCACAAAACGAGATTGGATTTCCTATTCGTGTTGGCAGATTCGTATTTTATCTTGTCCGTCTCATGAAAGGTCAGTACAGGCCTTCATCCACATGATTGTGCAGTGTGCTTTGAGATGTTGTGCTACTTGTATTGGTACTGTTTTAAATAAATGTTGAATTGAAGCTATTGTATTGCTGTCTTTTCCCATTAAGTAGTGAACAAAAATGGGACCAACCCAGACATGATGCTTGTTGCTTTGTTACAACAAACTCTGCATCACCCCCTTTATAAGTAGATGGAAGCACATACTGTTGTTGCGCCCACTCTCCCCTGGAACTGTTTATGCTTTTCGTTAATCTAATGCCGCTGGTAAAATTAAGCAATGCCACTCTCAGAATTAATTAACTACTGAATCTTAGTTCAAAACTGCAACACTTGTTAGGAATGGTACTATCCTGCTTTGTAGTTCTTTCTACATGTTTAACCAAGGTATTGTTAAGATAATGTCTCTGTTAAAATGAATCAGTTGCATTGTTTTAGGAATGGTACTTTTCTGCTTTGTCGTTCTTTATACATGTTGAAACAAGGCATTGTTAAGATAATGTCTCAGTCAATATGAATGAATCACACTGATGGAGAATTGCTACTCTCCTGCTTTGTTTCCCATTAAGATAAAGTAGATCAGTAGATGCTTTTCTTCTGGGAGTACAAGTCATCAACCGTTATTTCTCAGTAATTGTTTCCCTTATACCTATTGTTGCTTACAGGGATATCAAAATTAAAGCTCGGTTTTATTCCGACTTCGATTTTAGTTGAACTGCACAAAAGGAGCCAATGTGTCCAAGGCAAACTGCTGCATTACTGGGTCCAGTTGGTCGTTCCACTTTGCAGAAAGAAGCAGTCACTGTTTGCGCTACATTACAGAAGGAATGACCGAGAAGCTTTACAGAGTATTATTAGACACCGGTGACATGACTAGTCTGCAGAGACCATTGGCAATTTAACAACACGTGGAGTGCCCTGGGCAAAAAGTGCCCAAACAAGTACAAGAAGCTACGACAGGACTCCACGATCATAGGCATTACATATTTTGAATGGGAAAAGCTTGTCAAAGTTTAATCATTGATGTTAGCAAGAAGACGTTAGTTTAATATATTGGAATTGGAAAACCTTGTCAAAATTTGCTCATTGATGTTAGCCAGAAGACATGCATTTGATATTTTTGAGTGGGACGCCCTTGCTGTGAGCAGCGTCGAGTGTTTTTTCCTATTCCTGTGTTCAGTTTAGAAGTAAATAGTTACTCTGCTGAGATATTCCTGTGTTAAGAGTTTGTTCTGAATATTGTCTATGTAATGCCAGGCCTTGTGTTTGATTGCAAAGTTGAGCTTGGAATGTTGTGGCATGCGGCATCACGAGCTGTTCACCGTGCCTCCTGAGAATAATGCTTCGTATTGTTTTGCATGTCGATCTAATGCCAGTGATTTGCTTGTTAAGAAGATCATCCTCTTCTGTTGTTTCCGTGCTTAAGAAGTTCATCGTCTGATGTTTCATTCATAGCCTATACGACAAGTCGGGTAGGTTAGACGTGAAACCATATGATCTTCCGACCAACTCATGATATTAGGCCGTGATTGGATCGTCGTTTTCCAACCAAAACCGCTTGTAAAACTGACGCTTGTAAATTAAAGCAGATGGTCTCGGGCGAAGGCGCTTGGTTGGTCGATTTCGACTAGTAAAATATCGGAAGTACTTCACACACGATAAAAACGCTGAACGACACTCGGACGATTGCTAATCCAGCCGTTAGCTGCTGTTTCAGCCTTGCCCATGGATGGCATGATACGCACGTCGTGCATGTATCGTCTGGTAATGTCGTCCATATAGCAGTGCTCGTAAAATATACACTGGTCTCTCAAATTACACGCGTAACCCGCCGGTTTTACTTACAGACCTCGGGCCCTCGGTTTCATTACGCCTGTATTTTACGCGTTGTTTCCGATGACGAGTAAATTACACTTGTATGTTAATACAGGTTTGAAATAAACCAGAGCTCCCAAGCGCGGCCTTACCGTTTCATGCCGTCTCAGTTTCTCGAAGGTGCTCATAGGTGTCCGATGATCCTGGCTTCCTGAATGAGCAGCGGGCGCTGTATCAGACCATCCGTAGGGCCCGCGAGGCCCTCTCCGTTGTCCTTCGAGTTGTTGCGCTCGCCGTGGCGCCGAGCATTGTTAACATCGTCAACGAACATGAGGATTCAGGAGATGACTTTATTTTGACTGGATGACACTAGGGACCCACTAGGGCCATAGCCGTACGTACGCAAGTGCCTCCTTATTATGTACAACTATATTTTTTTTGCTTTCTCCTGGTTTCCTGACATCACGGTCCCACACCATTGTCAACCTATGTAGTCAATATAAACGAGAGAATTGCACAAGGTGCGGCCGACAGCTGGGACCAAGCAGCTCGAGCAGTATTTGTGTTTTTGAGGCGTGAGCACTGCAGAGTTTTTCTTGGCGATGATTTCGTTGTTGTTCAGAGGAGAGCAGGGTATTAACTGGGCGGGCTGTGGCCCGTCTAGCCCAGGCCAGATATCCAGCCCAGATACTAATTTTTTCAAGATGAAAATGGCTAGCCCAGCTATACGTCTTTTTGAGGAATACCCAGGCAAGGTCAACTTGTTATTCTCCGCCCCGCTGGGCTGCAAATCTTTCCTAGGAGGGATGCATTAGGCTTAACAGGAAAATGGGCTTTAAAAAATAATAAATGGGATGTAATTATAAAAACTGGGCAGTAACTATAAAAAATGCACCAAACACGAAATTAGTTTATAAAATATTATTTATGGATTTTGAAAATCTTAAATTTTCATTGTTGCGCGCGCAATGTTTCGTTGGATTTTTACGTAATACAAATTTATATTTAATCTGACTAGAAATTTCGGGATAAAAATATTTCGGATCCCATCAAAATGTGGGAAATTTTATTGAATTCTGTCTTCAACGGTTGGTTGAAATTATTAATCGTTGTCCTAGCTAGAAAATGGGTTGTACTTTTAACAAACTGTAAATGGGCTGTTGTAAATTCCATTAGAATTCAAAAATGGGTTGTACATTCTTACAAAACGCAAATGGGCTATAAGTTCTCTGCCACACACTTGTGGGCCTACTAAGTGACGCGTCCCCTAAAAAAATAAGTTGACGCGTATGCAAGGCTTTGTCAACTTATTATAGTCAACACACGGTTCTAGCAGCAGTGGCCGTTGGATGTCTATCCAACGGATGTCGTGCTTCTTCTTCAATCTCGGATATTCTTAGCTTCGGCCGCCCAAAAAATGATTCCTCCCCCTGACATCTGGGGCGCACCGTTTCGGAGGCTGACCTGTGGGCCTACTAAGTTGGAGCGTACCAAGGGCTTTGTCAACTTAGTCAATATAAACGATTCTAGCTTCAGTGACCGTACGATGTCCATCCAACGGCCGTAGTGCTTCTTCAACCTCTGGTCTTCTTGGTCCAGCCGCCCAAAGCAGCGCCGGTCGTGCCGCCTGCTCCTGCCTCCCGTGGCCGGCTGTGCTGCCGCGGAGGCCTCACCGCCCCCATACTACTCCCACCGCTAGCCAGGCCATCCCTCCACTCACCCACACCCCCTGTTATTCTGCGGCGACGGCAGCCTCACACCGCAGCCGAACCAGTGAACCCTCGTACTCCTCTCCGCGCGGGCTTCCACTGCTGCGTCTTCCCCGGCTCCGCGTCGTCCCCTTCCTAGGCCTCGCCGTCGTCCACCGCCCTGGTGCTCTCGGCGCGGCGTGGTCAACGTGGTCAACGACCGACTTCCATCGGAAGAGTACTGTACGTGGAGAGGCTGACAGCTGGGTCCACGGCGGCCGCAAGGAAGTGCCTCCTTATTACGCGCAAAATAATTATTCCTCCACCTGACAGCGGGGACCCACCGGACGGGCCACCTTATTTTGCGAAAAAAACGTTTCCCCCCTGACTGCTGGGACCCACCGGACGGGCCACCGTATTTCGCAAAAAAACGTTCCCCCCGCTGTCAGCTCGGACCCACCGGAAGTGCCTCCTTATTACGCACAAAAAAATGAATACTCCCCCTGCTAGCTGGGACCCACCTTGGTGGGAGGCTGACTTGTGGGCCTACTAAGTTGACGGGGACGGAGGGCTTTGTCAACTTAGTCAATATGAACGATTCTAGCTCCAGTGACCGTACGATGTCCATCCAACGGCCGTAGTGCTTCTTCAACCTCTGGTCTTCTTGCTCCAGCCGCCCAAAGCAGCGCCGGTCGTGCCGCCTGCTCCTGCCTCCCGTGGCCGGCTGTGCTGCCGCGGAGGCCTCACCGCCCCCTACTATTCCCACCGCTGGCCAGGCCCTGCGGCGACGGCAGCCTCACACCGCAGCCGAACGAGTGAACCCTCATACTCCTCTCCGCGTGGGCATCCACTGCCGCGTCTTCACCGGCTCCGCGTCGTCCCTTCCTAGGCCTCGTCGTCGTCCACCGCCCTGGTGCTCTCGGCGCGGCGTGGTCAACGTGGTCAAGGAAGGACTTCCATCGGACGTGGACTATACGTGGAGAGGCTGACAGCTGGGTCCACGGCGGCAGCAAGGAAGTTCCTCCTTATTATGCGGAAAATAATGATTCCTCCACCTGACAGCAGGGACCCACCGGACGGGCCACCGTATTTCGTGAAAAAAACATTTCCCCCTGACTGTTGGGACCCACCAGCTACACCTTCGCACGCAAGGAAGTGCGTCCGGGCAAAAAAACGATTCACCCCCTGACTGCTGGGACCCACCAGCTACATCTTCGCACGCAAGGAAGTGCGTCCGGGCAAAAAAAACAAAACGATTCGCCCCCCTGACTGCTGGGACCCACTAGCTACATCTTCGCAGGCAAGGAAGTGCCTGACAGTCGGGACCCACCTGGTCGAAACGTACGTAGCGTTGTCATTCTGGTCACGAACGTGTACGTACATATATACTGGTCGATGTAGAGGCGCGCACGTGTCGTAGTAGAGGCGCGTACGTGTCGTAGTAGAGGCGCGCACATAGCATGTACATGTACGTACAGCGGCCAGGGTGCAAGAAAGAAAATACGGCCATGTACGTACATACGGGCAGGGTCTCGAACGCCTACTCGCGCATACGTACAGCGAGGGCTCGTGTACATGGCTGGGTCGGAACGGAGAAACAGCGTTGTCGTCGTGTTCATGGGGAGGCAACGGAATGCATCGTGTTCATGGGGAGGCAACGGAATGCGTCGTGTTCATGGGGAGGGGTGTGGCGTACCGCAAAACGGAGGAAACGGACCTCCTACGGTCGAAACGGGGGTCCTGTTGATCGGGAGGGGTGTGGCGTATCGCAAAACGGAGGAAACGGACCTCCTACGGTCGAAACGGGGGTCCTGTTGATCGGGAGGGGTGTGGCGTACCGCAAAACGGAGGAAACAGACCTCCTACGGTCGAAACGGGGGTCCTGTTGATCGGGAGGGGTGTGGCGTACCGCAAAACGGAGGAAACAGACCTCCTACGGTTGAAACGGGGGTCCTGTTGATCGGGAGGGGTGTGGCGTACCGCAAAACGGGCGAAACGGACCTCCTACGGTCGAAACGGGGGTCCTGTTGATCGGGAGGGGTGTGGCGTACCGCAAAACGGACGAAACAGACCTCCTACGGTCGAAATGGGGGTCCTGTTCATCAGGAGGGGTGTGGCGTACCGCAAAACGGGACTCCACGGGATACTGTTCATCTCCACCGTCGACCTCCTCCAGCCTCCACGGGCTCCTGTTCATCCAGCCTCCACCGCGCGCTACTCCATCGGCTACTGTTCCACCACCCCTCCACGGGCACCCCTCCACCATCTACTGTTCATCCAGCCCTCCACACCACGGGGTCCTGTTCAACCACCCCTCCACGGGCACCCCTCCACCGTCTACTGTTCATGCAGCCCTCCACCACACCACGGGGTCCTGTTCATCCAGAGGCAACGCCACCGCTCACTGTTCATCCAACCCCCCCCCCGCCCCGCAACGCTCACTGTTCATCCAATCGATCGGCTTCAGTTAGCAGCAGTAGCGAAGGAATCGCTCGATCGGGTTCAGTTAACAGCCATCGATCGATCGCTCGGGTTCAGTAACGCATAGCCTACAGTGCACTCGCTCGGGTTCAGTTTGAGCCCAACACCTCGCTCTGGTTCAGTTAGAGCCAACGCCTCGCACACACGCGCGTACGTGTACGAGAGAAACGCGCATCGCTCGGCCCCCGACCTCCCACCGTAACCGGGAACTCCCCAAAATTTTCCTCCCCCTTGCTTCTACCACGGTTTTTTCCGTCATGGACGGCCCAAAGAATGTCATGCAGCTGCGTCTCCGGCCCGCCCAGGACGAAAAGCCCATTTTCTGTCATGATTTTTTGTCATAGAAGTAGGATCCCACCACATCTATGATGATACCGGGTTTTGTCACAATTATCGTCATAGAAATGTCATATGTATGACAGAAAAAAATTCGTTCGGCCCAAAATGTCACGGATGTGTCTTTTTTTGTAGTGTACCTTTAGCTCCTCATTGGGTTCGACCCTCTTACTTATCTAAAGAGGCTACAATTGATCCCCTATACTTGTGGGTTATCACGCGCCCCCCATGGGCTGGTCCGAATTGGATTAGGAGGGGGCGGCGCCCCCTCCTTCCTTCCCCCTCCTCCTCCTTCCCTTCCTTCTCCTAGTTGGAATAGGAAGGGGGGGTGAGGGAGTCCTGGATTAGGGGGTCCTCGGACAGCCAGACTATATACTTTGGCCGGACTGTTGGACTATGAAGATAAAAGATTGAAGACTTCGTCCCGTGTCCGGATGGGACTCTCCTTTGCGTGGAAGGCAAGCTTGGCAATTCGGATATGTAGATCTCCTCCCTTGTAACCGACTCTGTGTAACCCTATCCCCCTCCGATGTCTATATAAACCGGAGGGTTTAGTCCGTAGGACAACAACAATCAGAATCATAGGCTAGCTTCTAGGGTTTAGCCTCTACGATCTCGTGGTAGATCAACTCTTGTAATACTCATATCATCAAGATCAATCAAGCAGGAAGTAGGGTATTACCTCCATCGAGAGGGCCCGAACCTGGGTAAACATCGTGTCCCCCGCCTCCTGTTACCATCCGCCTTAGACGCACAGTTCGGGACCCCCTACCCAAGATCCGCCGGTTTTAACACCGACATTGGTGCTTTCATTGAGAGTGCCACTGTGCCGTCACGATAAGGCTGATGGCTCGTCTTGTTGTCAAGGACAGCATTACTTCTAGGGGAGCCCTGGCTGTAGGCCAAACTCTCCGACTAGGCGCCATCGTCATGACCGCCCGTTCGGCCATCGCGCCGACAATGACTTCTCGGGTCATCAAAAACAGCCTCCACGTCGGCTCGGGATTCGCCGAGCAGATGGATCCAAGGGAGCTTTCTTCCTTGAACAAACTCTTGGATCGCATCACTGCCCTGGGAGTCGCTACGGACTATGATCGGATCGGGCTTAAACCCGACCAAAGGGAGATTAACTCTCCGCCGGTCACCCATCAGATAGCGGTGGTGGAGGAGCAATGTACCGATTCTTCCTCTATTTTGAGGACAAACTATGTCCGGATTCCCGAGCTCTCTGAGCCGGATACCCGTTTACGGGAGGACATGGCCCAAGCTTCAAACCCAGAATCAGACAACAGGCCAGATCTATTGGGCAACATCCCGGAGCCCGAACTACCAAGCTCGGAAACTCCTCCGCCCCTGGGTCTCAGATCGGGTCAGGGTTTGGACCTAAATCTACCCACCCACCCAGACATAAGTGATCTTTCCCACATTAGACAAAATCCCCAAGAGACAGTACATCACTATTGGGCCAGATTCCTCCTTGCAATGAGCAAGGTCAAGGACTGTCGCGAGGAAGACACAATTTCATTATTTTGCAAAAATTGCACGGACAAGGGAATTCTCAACGCCATAAGTCGCCGTGACATAGCACACTTCGCTGACTTGGCGGCCATAGTACAGAAGTACTGTGCGATGGAAAGCGCCTGGAAAACCCAAACAAAATTCTAGGATCCTTCGGCTCTCACTAAACCCCCCGTCCGAACTAAAAGGGTGTACTATGGTAAGTCACCCGATCTAATTACAAAGAAACCGAAGCCCACTACAGGGCGTGGAACTGTATTGGAAGGATGTCTCAATGGGCCATGCAAAATTCACAGTACACCAGATACCATGCCAACACACAACCTTAGAGCATGTTGGATACTACGGCAGGTGGCCAAGAGCGGCGAGGATATCCTCATCAACAACACCACAGAGCACCATCCCGTGGAAAATAACAATACAGTGTTGACAGTCTTCGAGACCTTCGCCTCAAATAATAGGCGCAAGCGAGCACTCCGCAACCTTGCCGAAGTCTGCCACGTTGCAGCAATAAATCCATGGAGCGATACGGCCATAACGTTCAATGCCAGTGACGAACCTCAATTCTGAACAGCCCGAGCACCAGCTGCCTTGGTCCTTAGTCCAATTGTGGACGGCTTCCGGCTTACTAAAGTGCTCATGGACGGTGGCAGCGGATTAAACCTCATCTATGAGGAGACTCTTCAAAAATGGAAATAGACAAGAGCCGCATTGAGCAAAGCAACACGACCTTCAGAGGAATCATCCCTAGTCGAGAGGCACGATGTGCGGGAAAAATCACACTAGATGTGGTATTCGGCACGCCGGAGAATTATAGGTCCGAAGAAATCACATTCCAAGCGGCCCCGTTCAGTAGCAGATACCACACCCTTTTAGGGCGGGAGGCATTCACGATCTTCCAAGCTATACCCCATTACGGGTACATGAAGCTCAAAATGCCCGGCCCCAATGGAATCATCACTCTAGCTAGTGATCCGGACATAACACTCCGCGCAGAAAATAAAACCGCCACACTGGCCCTCGAGGCATATCCGAAGCTCTTGCGGCCGAAGAACTAACTGCACTGCGCTCCACAGTGGACAGGGACGATGTGATACTCGACAAAAGACCCAAGTCCACCTCTTTTAAACCAGCGGACGAAATAGTCAAATTCCAGGTCCACCCAATGGACCCTGCAAAAACAGCATCCATCGGGGCACAGCTGAACCCCACAACAGACGCTGCACTGCGGGAGTTCTTGTGCGAGAATTGGGACATATTCTCCTGGCATCCTTCAGACATGCCAGGAATCCCACGTAGGCTGGCCGAGCACAGCCTTAACATTCTAAAGGGGTTCAAGCCGGTCAAGCAGACTCTCCAGCCTTTCTCTGAGCCTAAGCGACAAGCCATGGGAGAAGAGCTAGCCAAGTTACTTGAGGCCGGATTCATTAGAGAAATAAAACATCCGGACTGGCTAGCAAACCTGGTGATGGTACCAATGAAGGACAAATCCTGGCGCCTATGTGTCGATTTCAAGGACCTTAACAAGGCTTGCCCCAAGGATCCCTTCCCCCTCCCCGGCATCGATCAAATTATCGACGCTACCGCAGGACACGACTCATTGTGTTTGATCGACGCATACTCCGGATACCATCAAATTAAGATGGCGGAGTCCGATCAAGCCGCAGCAGCATTTATCACTCCATACGGCCCCTTCTGTTTTAACACCATGCCTTTCGGGCTCAAAAACGCCGGTGCAACCTATCAACGCATGATTCAGACATGCCTAGAAACACAAATCGGCAAAACAGTGGAGGCATACGTAGACGATGTGGTCATTAAAACCAGACATGTCGAATCCTTAATAGACGACTTGAGGCTCATGTTCGACAATCTCCGAACATATGACATCAAGCTCAATCCGGAAAAATGCGTTTTCGGCGTGCCCGCCGGAAAGCTCTTGGGCTTCATTGTCTCCAATAGAGGAATTGAAGCAAATCCAGCTAAAATCCGAGCTCTGTCACAGTTGGCTATCCCAACAGACCCCAAGCAAATCCAGAAATTAACTGGATGCGTGGCTGCCTTAAGCCGCTTTATCTCCCGATTAGGAGAAAAGGCACTACCTCTTTATCGCCTTCTTCGACGCACCGAACACTTCGAGTGGACGGATGCGGCCATGGCTGGGTTGGAAGAAATAAAGGCCGTCTTGGCCAGCAACCCAATCTTGGCCACGCCAAATATCGGCGAACCAATGCTGTTATATATAGCGGCAACACACCAAGTTGTAAGCGCAGTGCTCGTCGTCGAACGAGAGACGGACGGACACAAGTTCCCACTTCAAAAGCCGGTATACTACGTATCCACTGTCCTCACTCCATGCAAATCACGGTACCCACATTATCAAAAGATAGCATACGCGGTCTTCATGGCATCCCGGAACTACGACACTACTTTCAAGAGTGTTCAATTACGGTGGCCTCTGAAGTACCACTCAACGACATAATAAATAACCGCGATGCCACGGGCCGGATTGCTAAATGGGCTATTGAGCTCCTCCCGTTCGACATAACATAAAAACCACGGCGAGCCATTAAATCACAAGTACTGGCTAATTTCGTCGCCGAATGGACAGAAGCCGAACTCCCTAAAGAGTACGGCGCGTACTTGATACGTCTCCAACGTATCTATAATTTTTGATTGCTTCATGCTATATTATATTCTGTTTTGGATGATTAATGGGCTTTATTAAACACTTTTATATTATTTTTGGGACTAACCTATTAACCCAGAGCCCAGTGCCAGTTCCTGTTTTTTCCCTTGTTTCAGTGTTTTGAAAAAAGGAATATCAAACGGAGTCCAAATGGAATGAAACCGTCGGGAGAGTTATTTTTGGAAAGAAAGCAATCCGGGAAACTTGGAGTGCATGTCACGGGATCAACGAGGAAGGCACGAGGCAGGGGGCCCGCCCACCCCCTGGGCGCGCCCTCCACCCTCGTGGGCCCCTCGTGGCTCCCCTGACTGACTTATTTCGCCTATATATATCCATATACCCTAAAACCTCCAGAGAGCAGAATAGATCGGGAGTTCCGCCGCCGCAAGCCTCTGTAGCCACCAAAAACCAATCGGGACCCTGTTCCGGCACCCTGCCGGAGGGGGGAACCCTCACCGGTGGCCATCTTCATCATCCCGGTGCTCTCTATCATGAGGAGGGAGTAGTTCACCCTCGGGGCTGAGGGTATGTACCAGTAGCTATGTGTTTGATCTCTCTCTCTATCGTGTTCTTGATTTGGCACGATCTTGATGTATCGCGAGCTTTGCTATTATAGTTGGATCTTATGATGTTTCTCCCCCTCTACTCTCTTGTAATGGATTGAGTTTTCCCATTTGAAGTTATCTTATCGGATTGAGTCTTTAATGATTTGAGAACACTTGATGTATGTATTGCCGTGCGTATCTGTGGTGACAATGGGATATCACGTGATTCACTTGATGTATGTTTTGGTGATCAACTTGCGGGTTCCGCCCATGAACCTATGCATAGGGGTTGGCACACGTTTTCGTCTTGACTCTCCGGTAGAAACTTTGGGGCACTCATTGAAGTACTTTGTGTTGGTTTGAATAGATGAGTCTGAGATTGTGTGATGCATATCGTATATTCATACCCACGGATACTTGAGGTGACATTGGAGTATCTAGGTGACATTAGGGTTTTGGTTGATTTGTGTCTTAAGGTGTTATTCTAGTGCGAACTCTTGAATAGATCGATCCGAAAGAATAACTTTGAGGTGGTTTCGTACCATACCATAATCTCTTCGTTTGTTCTCTGCTATTAGTGTCTTTGGAGTGACTCTTTATTGCATGTTGAGGGATAGTTATATGATCCAATTATGTTATTATTGTTGAGAGAACTTGCACTAGTGAAAGCATGAACCCTAGGCCTTGTCTCCTAGCATTGCAATACCGTTTACGCTCACTTTTATCACTTGCTACCTTGCTGTTTTTATTTTCAGATTAGAAAAACCTATATCTACCATCCATATTGCACTTGTATCACCATCTCTTCGCCCAACTAGTGCACCTATACAATTTACCATTGTATTGGGTGTGTTGGGGACACAAGAGACTCTTTTTTATTTGGTTGCAGGGTTGCTTGAGAGAGACCATCTTCATCCTACGCCTCCCATGGATTGATAAACCTTAGGTCATCCACTTGAGGGAAATTTGCTACTGTCCTACAAACCTCTGCACTTGGAGGCCCAACAACGTCTACAAGGAGAAGGTTGCGTAGTAGACGTCAGTACTCCAATTGGATCATGCACTTTGACGGCTCTAAAATGCTGGCTGGTCTGGGGGCAGGCGTCGTCCTGACATCCCCCACCGGAGATACAGTCCAATACATACTCCAAATATTATACACAGACTCCAACAACGCAACAGAATATGAGGCCCTGTTACATGGTCTCCGGATGGCAGTCTCCATGGGCATTCAACGCTTAGAGGTGCGTGGGGATTCGAACCTCGCAATATCTCAAATAAATGGAGACTCCGACGCCAAGGATCCGAAAATGGCGGCTTACCGCAACGCCGTCCTCAAAATGTCAGCTCGGTTCGAGGGGCTCGAATTCCACCATGTGGTCCGAGAAAACAATCAAGCGGCGGATATCCTCGCCCGCATCGGTGCTAAGCGCGACCCTGCCCCACCTAATATCTTCTTGGAAAGGCTGTTTAAGCCATTCGTGGTATGCGAAGGAGAGACCGGCAACAACAGTCTGGACCCGGCCACAACGCTAGATACCGAACACTCTGACGTAATCGGAGGCTCTGCCACCGAAATAACGCCTCCGGCCCACATGATTATGGCTGTCATCACCCCGTGGAGAGAACCTTTCTTAGCCTACCTAACTAGGCAAGAACTACATGAGGACCCAAACGAGGCACATTGCATTGTGCAGCGGTCTAAAGCCTACAAGGTCCACGAGGAAGAGCTTTATAAGAAAAGCATTACCGGAGTACTTCAAAGGTGCATCTCCGAAGAGGAAGGACGGCAACTTTTGGCAGAAATTCATGCTGGACTCGGCGGCCACCACGCCGCAGCTCGGGCCCTTGTAAGCAAGGCCTTCCGTACAGGTTTTTACTGGCCGACGTCCCTAGCAGACGCACAGGACCTCGTCCAACGTTGCGTCGGTTGCCAGCTTTTTGCAAACCAAAGCTATCTGCCACCTACTGCTCTCTGAACAATCCCCATTACTTGGCCCTTTGCGGTCTGGGGGCTTGATATGGTCGGACCCCTTAAAGGAGGAAGCCATAAGAAAAAGTACCTATTGGTCATGGTGGATAAATTCACCAAATGGATAGAAGCCAAACCAGTTAAAACGGCCGAGTCCGGACTTGTGATAGACTTCATATCCGGGGTTGTACACCGTTACGGCGTACCCCACAGCATCATCACCAATAACGGCTCGAACTTTACAGCCAACGAGGTAAAAACTTGGTGCGGCAACATGGGCATTAAGCTCGATTATGCCTCCATCTATCACCCCCAAACAAACGGTCAGGTCGAGCGAGCAAATGGTCTCATTATGAGCGGCATTAAACCCAGATTAGTGCGATCCTTGAAGGAATCAGATACACACTGGGTTGAGGAGATCGACTCCGTACTATGGGGGCTGCGGACCACGCCAAATCGCACTACCGGATACACACCGTTTTTTATGGTGTATGGCGCAGAGGCGGTACTGCCCTGCGACATCATTCATGACTCACCTCGAGTGCGCGTGTACGAAGAGAAAGAAGTCGAGCTTGATCGGTAGGACAATTTGGACGCCCTGGAGGAGGAGCGTGACGTGGCAAAAGCCTGCTCCGCATTCTATCAGCAACAGGCTCGACGGTATCAAAGCAAATAAGTACGGGCCAAAACTTATAACGTTGGCGAACTCGTTCTACGCCTACCAGAGAAGAAAAAGGACAAGCTCAAGCCCAAATGGGAAGGTCCCTTCATTATTGACAAAGTTCTGACCGGTGGAGCGTACCATCTACGGGATGCATCGGACAATCGACTGGAGCCAAACCCATGGAACGCGGCCAGACTCCGAAGGTTTTACGCCTAGTGCCGGACTCTGTGTTCGTCTCCTTACCTCCGTCAATTATATATATATATATATATATATATATATATATATATATATATATATCTGTTACCTGTCTTTTCTTTCTTTCTTTCTTCCCTTTTTCTTCACGGCCTCAAAAGGTTAAAATGTGTCTTGACTACACAATCTTGACGCGCTAGGCGTGCTCATTATACCTGGGGGCTTCTTATACAGAAGCTTAAAATAACTATGTTCCGGGCTCTATGCCCCCCGCACATGTGTTACTTTTCCACATGTACCTTTTATTCGCCATTATATGCATCGATATGACTTAAGTTCTGGCCAAGTTGGGTTGCCTGGTGTCGGTGTCAAAACCGGCGGATCTCGGGTAGGGGGTCCCGAACTGTGCGTCTAAGGAAGATGGTAATAGGAGGCGGGGGACACAATGTTTACCCAGGTTCGGGCCCTCTCGATGGAGGTAATACCCTACTTCCTGCTTGATTGATCTTGATGATATGAGTATTACAAGAGTTGATCTACCACGAGATCGTAGAGGCTAAACCCTAGAAGCTAGCCTATGATTATGATTGTTGTCGTCCTACGGACTAAACCCTCCGGTTTATATAGACACCGGAGGGGGCTAGGGTTACACAGAGTCGGTTACAAGGGAGGAGATCTACAGATCTGAATTGCCAAGCTTGCCTTCCACGCCAAGGAGAGTCCCATCCGGACACGGGATGAAGTCTTCAATCTTGCATCGTCATAGTCCAACAGTCCGGCCAAAGTATATAGTCCGGCTGTCCAAGGACCCCCTAATCCAGGACTCCCTCAGTAGCCCCTGAACCAGGCTTCAATGACGATGAGTCCGGCGCGCCGATTGTCTTCGGCATTGCAAGGCGGGTTCTTCCTCCGAATACTCCATAGAAGATTCTGAACACAAGGATAGTGTCCGGCTCTGCAAAACAAATTCCACATACCACCGTAGAGAGTACAATATTCCACAAATCTAATCTGCTGACACATTTCGTAGCGTGACATCACGCCATGGCCCGGTCATTATTCGAACCATTTTTCTCAACCAGCTACTGCACATCTTGCGAGGCGGTTTTCTTGGCATGTCTTGTCGAAGCAGAGATCTTGTCCCCTTATCACGGGATTCTCATCAATACGGGTGTGGGTAACCCAACCGCGCCATTAATCACGGCGCTTGGGGAATAAGCGATTTTACCAGGCAGGTGGGGAGGCGCACAATTTCTTCCGTCCTTATAAAGGGACAAAGACTCCACCTTTTTACCCACGCCTTCTTCTTCCCTGCCCATCCATTCTCGCGCACTCGAGCTCCAGCGCCCAAGTTCGCATCTTCTCCGCAAAAACCACACCAAACATGTCTGGAGCGGGAGGCAAGTAGATGGTCTCCTCCATTACGGAGGAGAACATTACGAAGCTCCGGGAAGCCGGATACCTGGCCGTAGACATCGCGCACCGGCTCCCAGATGCGAGGCAGATCGTCCCTACTCCAGAACCTCACGAGAGGGTTGTATTCCTCACTCACTTCGTCCGCGGGCTGGGGTTTCCCCTTCACCCATTTGTTCACGGGCTCATGTTCTACTACGGGCTGGATTTTCATGATCTGGCCCCTAACTTCATCCTCAACATCTCGGCATTTATCGTCGTGTGCGAGGCCTTTCTCCACATCAAGCCCCACTTCGGCCTATGGCTGAAGACCTTCAACGTTAAACCGAAGGTGGTGGTCAGCCAGCAAGCGGAGTGCGGAGGCGCCATGGTGGGCAAGATGCCCAACATCACCTGGCTCGAAGGCTCCTATGTGGAGACCATAAAGGGGTGGCAATCGGGGTGGTTCTACATCACCGAGCCGCGCGACACCAACTGGGTGGCGGCCCCCGAATTTCGATCCGGCATCCCTATGCGGCTCACCTCCTGGAAAGAGAAGGGCCTGTCCTGGGGTTTGTCGGTGGAGCTGACCGGACTACAAAAATGTATCAAGAATATGATAAGCAAGAAAATCAAGCTTGTCAACGTGGTCCAAGTCATGCTCTTCCGCTGGATCCTCCCGTGTCAAAGTCGGGAATTCAATTTGTGGGAGTTCGACTCGGCCAAGCACCAGACGCTGCGAGAGCTCTTCGACATGACGCACAAAGACGTCTGCAAGGTGCTGTTCAAGGGCGCCGAGGTACCTCCTCCTCTTACCGAGGATCGCGGACTCAGCGCAAAGCGCCCTGCCAATCCGGTAAGTCTTTTATGTCTCACAAAATGTTTCTTTGCCCAACATAATAGGGTGATGGGTCTGAGCCTCCATGCCATTTTAATATGATTGGGTAGTGACAGCGGAGTAGATCGACTGTCCAGCCCCCCTGCCCAAAGGTCCAGCAGATGCTCTCCTAACGAAGATGCTGGCTCTAGCGCCTTATGAGGCGCCGGAGAAGAAGGCCAAGAAGAAGGCCACGGGGACCAGGAAAGGTCTCCGGCGCAAGGTCACATCGGACTCATCGTCCGAAAACACCGAGGCGCACTCCTCCCACAAAAACGAGGAGGAAGAGGAAAGTTCTCCCCCCCCCAATCGGGGGAGACAAGAAAAGGAAGGCCGCCCCATCTGGGGAGGCCGAAGGGTCCAAGAAGGTAAAGACCCTCCTTCCGGACTGCTCCACAACAGCCGCTTTCAGCGACGAGGAGTGGTTGCCCAAGGTCAAGCCCCTGGCGAAGTCGTAAGTGTTCGGATACCATAATAGTTCTTGGTATGTTTTATTTCCTTGCTTCTTATCATGCCGAACATGATCATGTAGCCCATCCAAAGCCCACATCGACGTATCCTCTTCGGATGATTCTTTGGGCTCGTCGGCGATGAACAGCGATTCACTCCCGACCGCCTCCTCCCCCCGCCCTACGGACGATGCCGAGGTGTTGTCTCAAAGGGCACTGAACCAAGGGGAGACAGTTCCAAAGGCGCCCCAAGGCGACATTCCAGGCGCTGGGCGCAGGAGGGGCAAGACCCCCACGGGCCCTAATGCAGGGGGCGGCAAGTCTAGCCCCCAGCCGAATACTGCGCCGGAACCTCCAATGGTTCCGGATTCTGTCAGGCGACCCCCCGCCAAGGGGGGCAAGCCGTCTATGCCGATGACCTCTGTCCATCTAGAGGCGTCGGACAATTTGCTGGATGCACTTCACGACGCTTCCATTGACGAAGAGCACCGTACTATCATGAGTGCGGTGGTCAAGAAGGTTCAGTCCACCGAAAGCGGACTGACTGAAGCCTGTGCCAGCCTCCTAACAGGCATTGAGGTAAGTAATCAAATTATGAGGAAATATTACAGCATAGACAGTAGCGCCTGATGCTCTGTTTGGTGTTCATAAAAAAGGCCGAACAAAAGATCAAATAATAATCACAGGAGTCTAATCAGAATATGTCTTATGTGAATAAGCAGGCTTCACTGCTGGCCGCTGCCGCTCGCACAGCGGAGGTCTCCGCACTGAAGCGGGACCTTGAGCGGTCCAAAGAAGAGCTCGGCCTTACCAAGAGGCAGCTCGAAGAGAACAAAGGTAAGTAATACCTCGTCTGTTTATTGATAAAGAAAAATGATTGTGAGATCATAGGATCGTCATGAACTGTGCTAGGGGCCACGACCGAAGTGGAGGCCCTGAAGAAGGCGCTATCCGAGGCCAAAGGCAAAGCGGCCAAGGAGCACGCCGAGCGCGAGAAGCAAGAGGCCCGAGTCGGCGAGGTTCAGCAAGAGCTCCAGGACTATGTCAAGAAGTACGAGTCCTTGGAGCGTGACTCTAAGACGCAAGGGTCCGAACTTGCAAAGGCCCGCGAGAACGCACAAAATGCCAAGGCCGAACCCCAGAAGGCCCTCCAAGAAATTGAGGCAGTTAAGAAGATAGCGGCGGGTAAGGCATTTATTATGCAAAGCAAGCATGTGAAGGAAACTTCCCTTTTACTTACCCGAATTCGAAGCTCTCCAGGAGCGTTCGCAGATCTGCCCCGCAGCGTGTCGAATGCCGCAGAGTTCTACCGGGCCGAGGAAGGGAGCTCGACGGAGAAGTTGTTCTGGTCTCAGTATACTGGGACCGAACATCCGATGCCCTTGAGCGACCAGTTAATGCAACTGGTCGAGCTTCACAAGGCGGCCGAACTGGCCATGAGGGGTCTTATAGTCTTTGGCCTGGCGAGCCCCTGCCTGGCAGCTACTTCGGCCTGGTAAGGCGACTTGTGAATGCCTTCCCACGGCTTGAAGTCATAAAGCGGTCCGTCTGCATTGAAGGTGCGCGCAGGGCTTTTGCCCGGGCGAAAGTGCACTGGGCGAAGATGGACGCCGAAAAGTTGGTGAAGGAGGGGCCGCCGGAGGGCAAGGAGCATCGCCACCCCGAAAAATATTATGACAGTGTCCTGAAGGGCGCTCGCCTTGTGGCGGGGGAATGCGCTAAGGATGTAATATTTGAATGAATGTACTCATGTGATCCTGTAAGATGAAAACGAGTTCATGTGCGCTATATAACGCTTGTTGATTTAACATATTACCTTCTGTGTGGCCGTTTATAAAATTTGAGAGTTGGCGAGTCGTCGGCTTCCGCCCCCAATGTAGCTAGTACTGAGGTGTTCGGGATAAACCTGATCACTCTTTATCCCAGTGTTGGGTCCTTCGAAGGAGGTGTTAAGCACAACGAACCAGGCAATCGGACTATAAAGCTTTATCACTCCCACTTAGCCATAGAAGTCTACAATTTTAAATTTTGACGAAGCCCCTAGTATTCAGAGGGCCGAACTTGGGGCGCTATGTACGCCTAAGTCGGACAAGGCCGACTCCTCACCCGAAGCGGCAAAAATCTTTAAGGATTTGAGACCTCTCGAACAGCGACCAGCTCCCGCCGCATCATGACAATCAGTTTTCGGCTTTCTCTACTGAGGTGCTCATCAGGAAGAACCGGGACACAATCGCAGTAGTTCTCCCAGTGCTACCTTAGCCGATATAGCGGAACGTAAGGTACCAAAACATGGGAGCCGGGCAAACCCAACTATTGACCCAAGACATGATTCGGAGCTGATGCATATAATGCTATAAGTTCGGGGTGCTGCACTGTCGAAAGTGTTCGAACTTTTAGTGCCGTGTTATGGGGTACACTGAAGCCCCTGGCGCACTGGTTGAACCAGAATGTACGAGTGCCATTTTTCATAAATAAGCAGACAAGGAAAAAAGAAATGCAATAATAGGCTAACGCTATACATTGTTATTTAAATTATACGTCAAAGCGTAGGTATACAATTAGTGCAATAAGCAAAAAATAGGACTATTTGGCATGTCCTATCTAGGGGCAAGCTGCGTATGGGTATGTAAAACAGGTACATCGATCGTTAGCAAAGACCACCTGGGAATTCCCTTGTACGTCAGAGCTTCTTGCTTCCTTGGTATTTCCTTCCCGTAATGGGTCCAACAATCAGACTGCCGGGAAGGGCTTCCAGAGAGTAAGGTCCTGAAAGAGAGAAAATGATAAAGGTATACGGCCCCTGGGGCGGTTGAGCCGCATTGTGGGACGTGCCATAGCCGTGCCTCCGCCTATGCCCATGGTATCTTGAGTGCGTAGTTATGTACGCGCGGCACAAATTTCGCCGCCTGACTGGGACTAGGACGGAGGCCGAATTGCTGGGCGAGCTCTGAACGTGCCTGGCGATCCTATTGTGGGGTACTCCAGACTCGTTTGAAGGTGTCCGGGTGTTTTTTCGCTGAATTGGCGTTTGGCCTTAGAAGGCTGCTTTGTACTTTCGCTGCGAGGGCCGCAGTGTGCTCCTCCGTGCGCAGTGAGCGCTCTGTGTTTCCATTAACTGTTATAACCCCGCAAGGTCCTGGCATTTTGAGCTTGAGGTATGCATAATGCGGGACCGCATTGAATCTAGCAAATGCGGTTCGTTCGAGTAGTGCGTGATAGCCGCTGTGGAAGGGGACGATATCGAAGATTAACTCCTCGCTTTGGAAGTTCTCCGGAGATCCGAAGACCACTTCCAGTGTGATTGAGCCCGTGCAACAGGCCTCTACACCTGGGATGACACCTTTGAAGGTGGTTTTGGTGGATTTGATCCTTGAGGGGTCTATACCCATTTTGCGCACTGTATCCTGATAGAGCAGGTTCAGGCTGCTGCCCCCGTCCATAAGGACTCGGGTGAGGTGAAATCCGTCAATGATGGGATCAAGGACCAATGCGGCAGAACCGCCATGACGGATACTGGTGGGGTGGTCCCTGCGATCGAAAGTGATCGGACAAGAAGACCATGGGTTGAACTTTGGGGCGACTGGCTCCATCGCATAGACGTCCCTCACTACACGCTTCCATTCCCGCTTGGGGATATGGGTTGCGTATATCATGTTCACCGTTTTCACTTGGGGAGGAAATTTTTTCTGTCCTCCTATGCTCGGTGGCCGGGGCTCCTCCTCGTCGTCGTTGTGCAGCCCCTTTTCCTTGTTTTCGGCATTCAACTTGCCGGCCTGTTTGAACACCCAGCATTCTCTGTTGGTGTGGTTGGCTGGTTTATCGGGGGTGCCGTGAATTTGACACGAGCGATCGAGTATGCGGTCCAAACTGGACGGGCCCGGATTGCTTCTTTTGAACGGCTTTTTCCGCTGACCGGATTTAGAACCACTGAATCCGGCATTGACTGCCGTGTCTTTGGTGTTGTCGCCGTTTTTGCGGTGCTTGTGTCTGCTGCGACGTGGTCTGCCGTTAGTATCTTCGGCATCTGAATATCCAGGATTTCTTGATGTGTTGTTGCTGCGAGCCAGCCAGCTGTCCTCGCCCGTGCAAAAGCGGGTCATGTGTGTCGTGAGGGCTGCCATGGACTTCGGCTTCTCTTGGCCAAGGTGTCGGGCGAGCCACTCGTCACGAATGTTATGCTTAAATGCTGCTAAGGCCTCGGCATCCGGACAGTCGACAATTTGGTTCTTTTTAGTTAGGAACCGAGTCCAGAATTTCCTGGCCGACTCCCCTGGCTGTTGGGTTATGTGGCCCAAGTCATCGGCGTCCGGAGGTCGCACATAAGTGCCCTGGAAGTTGTCAAGGAATGCATCTTCCAAATTCTCCCAACTGCCAATGGAGTTTGCTGGCAGGCTATTCAGCCAATGCCGAGCTGGTCCTTTGAGTTTTAGTGGGAGGTACTTGATGGCATGTAGATCGTCACCGCGGGCCATGTGGATGTGGAGGAGGAAATCCTCGATCCATACCGCGGGGTCTGTTGTACCATCATATGACTCAATGTTCACGGGTTTAAATCCTTCTGGGAATTCGTGATCCATTACTTCATCAGTGAAGCATAGGGGGTGTGCGGCGCCTCTGTGCCAGGCTATGTCACGACGTAGTTCATACGAGTCTTGTCTGCTATATTCGGCCCGGCCGGATTTGCTTTTAGTGCATCCGGCGTGACGATCATCGTCACGCGTTGGGGCGCACCCCCGTGATCCGTAGATCGATCTTGTATGTCCTGCTTTGGTTTCCAATACGTCTCGCAGGTCCTGCGTGTTGCCCCGGGCCTTGGTATTTTTGTTTGATTGGCGGCGGGGTGCGGGCTGGACTTCGGCCTGATATGCCGCTTTGTCTCGTCCACGAGGTGGCCAGTCAGCCGCATCATATGCTGGAAGCGTAGGATTTAATGCTTCCTCCTCGAGTTGGGGTAGCAACCTGCGCTTTGGGTAACTTTTGGTTGGGCGCTCGAGTTCGTATTCCTCGGTTGCCAGGACCTCAATCCATCTATCTGCTAGCAGATCTTGGTCAGCTTGAAGCTGCTGTTGCTTTTTCTTCAGGCTTTTTGCTGTGGCTATAAGCCGGCGCTTGAAGCGCTCCTGTTCGACGGGATCCTCAGGCACGATAAATTCTTCGTCACCGAGGCTCACCTCGTCTTCGGAGAGAGGCATGTAATTGTCATCCTCTGATTCTCCATCTGCTGCCTATTCCTTAGGGCTAGCTTGCCCATCCTCCCGCTCGAGGCCTGGCTGGAGGGAATTGTCTTCGTCTTCGGCACTATCCGCAGCGTTATTGTTTCTTGTGCCGGTATCGCCGCTTTTGCTATGGCGGGACCTAGAGTGGCGCCGTTGACGCCGGTGCTTAGATTGCTTCTCGAGGGGATTATCCTCTGTTGCCTTGCCATTGATTTCTTTGGGGGTGTCCACCATGTATATATCATATGATGAGGTGGCAGTCCAGCGCCCTGTGGGCGGTGGTTCCTGTTCTTCTCCTACATCGTCGTCCATGCCATCGATGTCTTCGGAGCCGTAATCAAGCATATCAGTTAAGTTGTCGACAGTGGCTATTAAGTGGGTGGTGGGTGGGGATCAAATTTCTTCGTCGTCCGCTTCCCACTCAAGCCGGACACAGTTCGGCCAAGGGCTTCCTGACAAGGAGAGAGACCTTAATGAATTTAGCAGATCGCCCAGGGTGAGTGCTGAAAGATATCCGCGGAGGAAAACTCCATGATCGGTGCCCAATCAGATTCAATAGGCACTAACGCAGGCGGTTCGGAGCCCGTGGCCGGGGACGAACCCAAAAGTCCGGCAACACAGGTCTCGTAGGAGGTGAAGTCAGTATTCGGCTCTATCGCCACTGAGTGTGCGGCCTCCGTGGCAGGGTCCATCCACCCGTCCTCGGATGGTGCAATCTGCTCCAGATTGAGGGCCGGAGTAGACACAGGTGTGATATCCCGAACACCGCCCGACGGCAGGGCTAAGTCATGCTCGTCGTGACTGCGCGGCGCACCTGATATGGGCTCGAATCCGTCGAAGATCAAGTCTCCGCGGATGTCGTCCGTATAGTTTAAGCTTCCAAACCTGACCTGACGGCCAGGGGCGTAGCTCTCGATCTGCTCCAGATGGCCAAGCGAGTTGGCCCGCAGTGCGAAGCCGCCGAATACGAAGATCTGTCCGGGGAGAAAAACCTCACCCTGGATCGCATCGTTCCCGTTAATTCGGCTAGGGCATAAGGGGAGCACCTCTGCGATTGTTACTGCCGGGTCACCCGGATGTGTACCTCAGACTGGGTGAAGCCGAAAGCTAGCATTCTTAAGGGAATATTCGGTCGGTGAAATAAAGATGACTTTTACTTATTTCAATACAAGCCCCCGGATGTTTATATCATGCGTCTCTTTTCGTTGTTCGGGCATGCACATTAATGCATGCGTACCCAAGGAAAGCAACCCTTAACGGAACTATTCTCCCTGGAAGATGTTTCTTACTATCCATGTAATATAACATAGCTAGTTGGGTACTTGTCTGTTCAAGCACTTATGACCCCTACGCCTGGTTTCCATGCGTACCCCGGTTTTTACATAACTGAGCGGGTATTCGGATACACTCCGGACTGTCGGGTCTGGAGTTCGAAGCGAAAAGGTCCGCCATGACAAATGATTTACAATCCGGCTAGGGTCAATATATGTCACTTGAAGTACACAGTCATTTAGACTGACTAAATTCTTCTTCCATACCATCCTACAGGCTGTCTAGCCTACAATCCTGTTGGGAATACTTTGTGGCTAATTTCACCGTGTCATACACCAAACTGACGGGGATCTCTTTCCCGCCAGACCCCACAGGTCCGACTTCAGCCATATGGTTTGGGTTAGCCTTGGTATATCGAGTCTTCACCATGGCCCAGGCTTCCCTTGCACCTTGTCGGCAGGCAGATATCTTCCATAATCGGAAGAGCCGCCGCGCTCCCTTGAGCATCTCTACGAGCTCCCCCATGCCTCCTGGCAGGGAGGCGGATGGCCACAAGGCCTGGGCAATGCCCTGCATCACTTGCCGAACTTGTTCGTGCAGTTGTGAGAGCTCTGGCAGAAGATCACCTGCAGACCCGGGCATCTCCTCTGCGGGACGACCCGTCAGCATACCTACAGATATAACTCTGTTAGCCGGTTTCTTCGCCGAACTCTATAAAAGTTCGTTCAAGCACTTACTAAAAATGCCGCGTCGAAGCCTCTTATTCTCCTTTACGGAGTCAGCAAGCTGGCCCGAACATCTTTCAGTTCAACGCCCAGCCGGGTATTGGCATCTTGGAGATCATTTTTCTCCCGCCTAACCTGTGTAAGCACGCGCTCGCCAGCCTTTAGCTGTCGTTGAGCATGTTGCTCATCCCCCCGTACGACCTTCGGATTCACTCTGGGATCATCTGCATAATTTTTTTTTAAATTTGCATGCATGCCGCATACTAACCGGTACATGTCATTCTTTTTGATAGAAACAAGTGTTACCAGATGGGGCCTTCTCGGACTCCTTCATTGCGGCAACTGCGGCCCGTAGCTGGGCTTTGCACTCCTCCAGCTCTTGAGACAACTGGGTATTCTTCTCCGTAAGAACCTACGCAAATAATGATCCTTAAATCAGTTGTGTCAACTATTGCAAGTCTCAGGGGCTACTGATATACATAATTATCATATTTTCTTACCTGTATATCCTTTACATACTGGTCCGTGGCTCTGGCAAGACCATTTTTAGCAGCTCGGATGTACGCGTCTCCTGAGTTGAAGGCATCGAACGCCTCTTCAGAGAAACAAGGGTCGTGGAGTACGGCCCGACGACACCTGTGATTCATGGCACTCTCCCCTTTGGAATTCATAGCGGACAGCCTATCCGCATCCTCTGTAGGAGGAACATCCGGCGTTGTCCCCACGTTAGCATCTGCCTCTAAGTCCGGCTCTGGAGCCCGGCTAGTGGAGGCGTGGCTTGCAGGCTCTCCGGATACGGTCCGGCGAGCGTTTTCCTGCCAGGAACCATGGACGTCATTATATTTTCAAGACGACAACCATGGAGCAGGGTTCTTTTTCATACCTCTACGACGGCGTCTCAGTCCTGACCGCCTTCCTTTTAAGCCTACCCGGTTTCGGTGCCCCTTGTTGGTGAGTCACTACGGGTTCGGCATGGCGTCCCGAGGGCCTTCCCTGTAAGACACCATATGTGTGCGGGAGGTGAAGTGCAAAAAAGGGATCCTTCTCGGAAGTT
Organism: Triticum aestivum; assembly: GCF_018294505.1. Classification (NCBI taxonomy): domain Eukaryota; kingdom Viridiplantae; phylum Streptophyta; class Magnoliopsida; order Poales; family Poaceae; genus Triticum; species Triticum aestivum. The sequence continues at coordinate 58,067,333 of NC_057799.1, forward strand.
GGGACTCCGGTTTTACTTACATGCGATGCAGGGAGCAGTCCAGGATAATCGGCTATGATGGCCACCAAGGCACCATCGCAGCTTAACTGATAGAACGTCCTGTCGATGAGCTCCACAAATGTGTCCGGATCTTCTTCGCGTCCGGGGTCAAGGGCCCGGTCAGGGTCCTCTGGTTGTGGAGACGGGTTGTGGACCTCCCTCACTGCTTTTCGTAGTTCCTGCTATGAAATAGCAAGGTAAATACTTATGGCGAAGAATGCGGGAAGGTCTGCAATAAAAAGTAGCAGCTCACCCAATTTGGGGGGTTGTACATGGAGAATCCATCCCGTGGCTTAATGTGGATGAACTCCTCTTCCTCTCCTTTATATAAATCGGACAGTATTTTCGCTAGAGCAGCGACGGAGTCCGGACCTTTACGACCGCAGCGGGTGGCATCGTCATCTCCATTGAAGTGCCACATGGGTTGCCCCCGATATTGAAGGGGCACCAGCTGCGGCGTTTCTTCAAAGGGACGTTATTGAACTCAGGAAGGCCCATCCGAATAGGGTCCGGAAGGGGGACGTCCTCCATATAAAACCACTCCGAAGGCCAGTCTTCAGATGTCTTCTTCGGAGTACCGGACAGGTATCCGGTCCTGGCTATGCGCCATATCTCGGCTCCACCCACTTGATATATTGACCCCTCCTGTGTACGGGGTACGAGGCAGAACAACCTCTTCCATAGCTCGAAATGAGCTTCACAGCCCAAAAACAGCTCGCAAAGGGCGATGTAGCCAGCGATGTGTAATATGGAGGCGGGAGTAAAGTTATGCAGCTGGAGGCCGTAGAACTCCAGGAGCCCGCGGAGGAACAGATGGATTGGAAATCCAAGTCCCCTTAATAAGTAAGGGACAAGGCATACTCGCTCCCCCATGGATGGGTTGGGAAAGCTCTCCGCTTGCTCCCCGTCGTTGTAAGTGGCTAGTCTGGCTCGGACGGGGACCATATACGCAGGAGGGAGAAACCCCTGGGTCTGTAATTCTACTAATTGGCTGTGGGGGATGGAACACTTCTTCCAATTGCCAGGCTTAGGGCTATGGGAGCGAGAGGAGGAGCTGCGATGGCCGGCCATGATGGGATGGACTTTTCCGGGCGCGCTCCGATGGATACTTGTTGTGGGGGGATGGTGTGATTTGGATCTGAGGATCCCCGGCTCTTTAAATAGACGATTTACTCACATGGTTAGGGTGGCAAGTGTAAAAATGCCCCGACTTCTCGCATTCACTCGACACGTGGAGGATAGCCATTATTAGGCGTAGAAGCTAAGGAGTGCAACATTCATGGGAAGCCGGACACTACTCGACAGGTACTCAGAATTTGGAGAAGAACCCGCCTTGCAATACCGAAGACAATCTGCGCGCCGGACTCATCGTCATTGAAGCCCGGTTGAGGGGCTACTGAGGGAGTCCTGGATTAGGGGGTCCTCGGACAGCCGGACTATATACTTTGGCTGGACTGTTGGACTATGAAGATACAAGATTGAAGACTTCGTCCCGTGTCCGGATGGGACTCTCCTTTGCGTGGAAGGCAAGCTTGGCAATTCGGATATGTAGATCCCCTCCCTTGTAACCGACTCTATGTAACCCTAGCCCCCTCCGGTGTCTATATAAACCGGAGGGTTTAGTCCGTAGGACAACAACAATCAGAATCATAGGCTAGCTTCTAGGGTTTAGCCTCTACAATCTCGTGGTAGATCAACTCTTGTAATACCCATATCATCAAGATCAATCAAGCAGGAAGTAGGGTATTACCTCCATCGAGAGGGCCCGAACCTGGGTAAACATCGTGTCCCCCGCCTCCTGTTACCATCCGCCTTAGACGCACAGTTCGGGACCCCCTACCCGAGATCCGCCGGTTTTGACATCGACAGGGGGAGCGAATCCTACTTGGACCGGGAGTCCAAGTAGGACTCCCCCCTTTGGCGCGCCCTCCTTGGGCAGGCCTCCTCTTCCCCCCTCCTTTATATACGTGGGTGGAGGGCACCCCAAAGACACACAAAAGTTTCTCTTAATCGTGTGCGGTTCCCCCTCCACAGAAACACACCTCGGTCATATCATTGCAGTGCTTAGGCGAAGCCCTGCGCCGGTAACTTCATCATCACCGTCATCACGCCGTCGTGCTGAAGAAACTCTCCCTTGACCTCAGCTGGATCAAGAGTTCGTGGGACATCATCGAGCTGTACGTGTGCAGACCGCGGAGGTGCCGTGCGTTTGGTGCTTGATCGGTGGGATCGCGAAGACGTTCGACTACATGAACCACGTTACTTAACGCTTCCGCTTTCGGTCTACGAGGGTACGTGGACACACTCTCCCCACTCGTTGCTATGCTTCTCCTAGATAGATCTTACGTGATCGTAGGAATTTTTTTGAAATACTACGTTCCCCAACAGCAGGTGCACTAGCAGACGACGATGAGCCAGCAGTGGGAATAACCCTCGAGCTGGATGGCCGGGCGTCAGAGATTGGTGGCACTCTGAAACCATTGTACCTGGTGGAACGGTTGCTGCAACGAACCTCGGCAGTGGAGACAGGGGCTGGAGCACGAGTACGACGGCCGCGGGTCACCAAAGGGCCAAAGGGATTCTCAGATCCATTGACTACAACAAGTCCAAGGTTGTCGATCATCATCCTGGGGGAGGGAGCATCAGAAAGCAGAGGAGCAGAGTCATTGTGGATCATCGAGTTATCTTCAATGAGATGTGCCTCCTCACTCTGTTGAGGCAGGGCAGGCTCCAAGACAGTGGAGGGGGGCAAGATCCATTGGCTGAAGCAGAACCAGTGAGAGTGAGCTTTCCTGAATCTCCTCCAGAACCACTGAAGAAGAAGGCAGAGCAGGTTGATGGTTGAAGTGAATGCCCTGTTCATCCACAGTTACAGTAATGGAAACGTTCATGCTGTTATCCCGGAGACCATAACCATTTCTCCAAGGGCCAATGGTGGCGATCACTGGGTGTAGAGCATGGAAAATGAAGGTGTTGAGTTACTGCCTTGGAATGGGGTCCGCCAGGAGAAGATTAATCATATCATTACCTTGAGCAGATAGTCCAAATTGTATGCCCTGGTTGTGCAATGCCACGGTGACAGTAACAACAGAATAAATTTCGCTCCGTTCTTGTGGGGTTGAGACATAATGTGGAACCAAAATCAAGACAGAGTTCTCAGTAGAACTGTCATCAGAAGAGGAAATGGCATCATTCCAAGCCTCCATAGCATTGTCAGTGATGTTGTTCTCAGTAACCACTCCATGTTGGACAGTCAACCCTTGCGCTGTGAGCCAAGCCTGGTAGTTGACAAGATGTGGAGGCAGGGGCAGGAGCGGGGGCGCAGGAGGGGCCGACCACACTCCCCAACCTGCATTGTGCTGAGCAGGACCGTCATTGACATTGTTTGCATTTCCAGCAGGCGGTGTAGCATTTTGAACCAACCAGTTGTGCACTTGTTGTTGATAGAGTTGTTCGGCAGTGAGTTCAGGCCCGAATTGAGGATGAGGGTTGCCATCGGGAGGCGGGGGTTCTTCCCCAGCCGGAGGAACTTCATGTAACAGGCCATTCCAATCGTTACTGCGAAGGATAGTGATCTGAACAGTCCAGCAGTCTCTGCCCCCCCCCCCAAGTTGCTAGACAACAAAACTCTTTGGAATTAAACGGAGCCTAATGACATGAGCTTTGAGCAGAATAAATCTCCGGTCTTGACTCGGGATTGTACCAGGAAACAAGAGAGCCATAGCCACCCAACGCCTTGGTGATATAGTAGTCGGTCTGATAATCATACAGGAAATCAAAAAACCAAAAAACAAAGCGTCATGGCGGGATCTACATGTGAAGCGGAGTACATAGCTGCTTCGGAAGCAGCAAATGAAGGAGTTCATATCCAATCTAGGTGTAATACCTAGTGCATCGGGTCCAATGAAAATCTTTTGTGACAATACTGGAGCAATTGCCTTGGCAAAGTAATCCAGATTTCACAAGAGAACCAAACACATCATGAGACGCTTCAACTCCGTTCGCGAACAAGTCAAGGATGGAGACATAGAAATTTTCAAAATACATACTGATCTGAATGTAGCAGATCCGTTGACTAAGCCTCTTCCATGAGCAAAACATGATCAGCACCAAGACTCCATAGGTGTTAGATTCATTACAATGTAATCTAGATTACTAACTCTCGTGCAAGTGGGAGACTGAAGGAAATATGCCCTGGAGGCAATAATAAAGTTGTTATTTATATTTCCTTATTCACGATAAAGGTTTATTATTCATGCTAGAATTGTATTGATCGAAAACTTAAATACATGTGTGAATACATAAACAAATACCGTGTCCCTAGTATGCCTCTACTAGACTAGCTCGTTGATCAAAGATGGTTAAGGTTTCCTAACCATAGACATGTGTTGTCATTTGATAACGGGATCACATCATTAGGAGAATGATGTGATGGACAAGACCCACCTGTTATCTTAGCATAATGATCGTTTAGTTTATTGCTATTGCTTTCTTCATGTCAAATACATATTCCTCCGACTATGAGATTATGCAACTCCCGCATACCGGAGGAATGCCTTGTATGCTATCAAACGTCACAACGTAACTAGGTGATCATAAAGATGCTCTACAGGTATCTCCGAAGGTGTTTTTTGAGTTGGCATAGATCGAGATTAGGATTTGTCACTCCGAGTATCGGAGAGGTATCTCTGGGCCCTCTCGATAATACACATCATAAGCTTGCAAGCAAATGACTAAGGAGTTTAGTCATGAGGTGATGTATTACGGAACAAGTAAAGCAACTTGCCGGTAACGAGATTGAACTAGGTATGAAGATACCGACGATCGTATCTCGGGCAAGTAACATACCGATGGACAAAGGGAATTATGTATGTTGTCATAACGGCTCGACCGATAAAGATCTTCGTAGAATATGTAGGAGCCAATATGGGCATCCAGGTTCCGCTATTGGTTCTCGAATGTTGTTTGGTGATCGAATGTTGTTTGGAGTCCTGGATGAGATCACGAACACAACGAGGAGCCTCGAAATGGTTGAGAGGTAAAGATTGATATATAGGACGATGGTATTTGGACACCAAAAGTGTTTCGGAGAGTACCAGGTACTTATCGGGTCACCGGAAAGGAGTTTCGGGCACCCCTGGCAAAGCTATGGGCCTTATGGGCCAAGAGAGGGAACACACCAGCCCACAAGGGGCTGGTGCGCCCCTATAGAGGCCGACCCTATGAGGAGGAGAAGGAAAGAGGGAGGGAAAGGAAAGTGTGGAGTAGGACTCCCCCTCCCCCCCTCTCCCCCCTCTTTCCTTCCCCCTTCTTCATACAAGGAAAGGGGGGTGCAGGAGGGCAGGAGCCCTAGGGCCAGCAGCCTGCCCCTTGGGGCGCGCCCTGGCTGCCCTAGGCTGCCTCTCCTCCCCTCCCACCTATATATATGTGGGGAGGGGGCGCCACACAGTGACACAACATTGTCTTAGCCGTGTGCGGCGCCCCCGTCCACCGTTTACTCCCTCGGTCATATTTTCGTAGAGCTGAGGCGAAGCCCTACGGAGATCACATCACCATCACCGTCACCACACCGTCGTACTGTCGAAACTCATCTATTACCTCGTTGTAGCCGTGTGTGGCGCCACCGTCCACCGTTTACTCCCTCGGTCATATTTTCGTAGAGCTTAGGCGAAGCCCTGCGGAGATCACATCACCATCACCATCACCACACCGTCGTACTGTCGAAACTCATCTACTACCTCGCCATCTTGATGGATCAAGAAGGCGCGACGTCAGCGAGCTGAACGTGTGCTGAACGCGGAGGTGCCGTACGTTTGGTACTCGATCGGTTGGATCGCGAAGAAAGTTCGACTACATCAATCGCGTTGTGAAACGCTTTCCGCTTACGGTCTACGAGGGTACATAGACACACTCTCCCCCTCTCGTTGCTGTACATCTCCTCGGATAGATCTTGGTGTGCATAGGAAACTTTATTGTTTTCCATGCAACGTTTCCCAACAATTTTTACCACACCCTACATGGGTCAAATCAATTCACCATGACAAGTTTCATCCCTTTCGGAGCTCGTTTACACTATATTTCCTACCGAAGAGTGTTCTGCCATTTTTAGTTGCTGAAAAATCAGTTAATGCCTTGAAAATAGCAAACCAACTCAAAAAGTGGTCAAATCTGAACATGGGCCCTTGGATGTTTGATACATCTCCAAGGTATCTATTTTTCCAAACACTTTTTCTATGCATAGTGCTTGTCACTAGGTCCTGAGTGCCATAATTTCATATCTGAACCTATTATATTTTCATGAATATATTTTTGTTCTTAATCATACCTCCAAGTGGTATGCACCTGTTATTGTTTTGAACCCCAAGGTGACAACAATGGGATACACTACGGGGATAGTCTAATTTGAGGAGTTCATGTATTCACTACGTATTAATGCTTTGTTCTGGTTCTCTATTAAAAGGAGCACCTTAATTACCCTTAGTTTCCATTAGGACCCCGCTGCCATGGTAGGGTAGGACAAAAGATATTATGCAAGTTCTTATCGCAAGCACCTATGACTATAAATGGAATACATGCCCACATATGATTGATGAATCAGATCTAGTTTTGTATCGCTCTAGGTTGTGACCCTTGCATATTGAAAATCATCTGAGCACCCTGTTGCTACTCCACACATACGCTTTACTGCTATTGCCTCTGACACAACCACTATTGCTCTACATATTACAAATTTTTTACTACGACTGCTACTGTTACTGTTATTCTATCGCTACTGCTATCATATTATTATGCTACTAATAGATTGCTGCAATAAAGTTTTCTCTCAACTGTGGTTGAATTCACAACTCAACTGCTACGGTTTATAGATATTCTTTAGCCCCCTTGTGTCGAATCAACAAATTTGCTTCAAATATTACCCTCGAAGACTGTTGCGATCCCCTATACTTATGGTCATCAATGGTGTATCAATTATAGAAAAAGTTTGAAGTTCAAATGATTTTAAAAAACTGAGTTGCATGTGTAAGGCAACATTTTCCATTCAAACACCTGACACTTCGGGGGATATTTTGTCCGATTTGTACATGACGTGCATCAAGTTTTTTCGTTAGAGCATCTACAGCCGCAACCTACAAATCCAGGCCCTCAAACGCCAGCGGATACGACTGGGCGCGTCCGCAGACACTGACCAGTCACCTCTCAAATTTTCACTTTCATAGCCATTCCTCTCATTTTTACCCTATACGCCCGGTCACATGCATGTGATTGATGTTGATAAAGTGAGAGAAACAAAAGAAAAAATAAACAAAGAGAAAAGGTGGGCCAAATCCTATGTGGCGGATGCAGGACCACTGACCGGACATGCCTGGGCTCGTCTCATACTCATGTCGTATATAAGGGAAATATGACAAGCGCTGGATAACCTGGGCATTTAAGGAGGCTATGAGGGGTCTGGTTTGGTCAACTTTTTTCCTTCTCTCTCATGTCCGGTCAGTGGTCCCTGCACCCACCCGGTCAATATGAGGAGTCCGGCTGTAGATGCTTGATAACCCACAAGTATAGGGGATCACAACAGTTTTCGAGGGTAGAGTATTCAACCCAAATTTATTGATTCGACACAAGGGGAGTCAAATAATATTCTTGAGTATTAGCAGCTGAGTTGTCAATTCAACCACACCTGAAAGACTTAATAACTACAGCAAAGTATTTAGTAGCAAGGTAGTATGGATGTAGCGGCAACGGTGGCAAAAGTCACAGTAGCAGTATTGTAGCAATTGTAACAGTGGCAAGAGAAAAGTAACTTAGCAAAGATCAATACATGAAAAGCTCATAGGCAATGGATCTATGATGGATAATTATGTCGGATGCATGGCATTCATGATGCAACGGTTATAACATAGGGTGACACAGAACTAGCTCCAATTCATCAATGTAATGTAGGCATATATTCCGAATATAGTCATGCGTGCTTATGGAAAAGAACTTGCATGACATATTTTGTCCTACCCTCCCGTGACAGCGGGGTCCTATTGGAAACTAAGGGATATTAAGGCCTCCTTTTAATAGAGTACCAAACTAAAGCATTAGCACTTAGTGAATACATGAACTCCTCAAACTACGGTCATCACCGGGAGTGGTCCCGACTATTGTCACTCCGGGGTTGCCGGATCATAACACGTAGTAGGTGACTATAACTTGAAATATCGGATCAAGAACACAAATATATTCATGAAAACATAAAGGGTTCAGATCTGAGTTCATGGCACTCGGGCCCTAGTGACAAGCATTAAGCATAGCAAAGTCATAGCAACATCAATCTTAGAACATAGTGGATACTAGGGATCAAACCCTAACAAAACTAACTCGATTACATGGTAAATCTCATCCAACCCATCACGGTCCAGCAAGCCTACGATGGAATTACTCACGCACTGCGGTGAGCATCATGAAATTGGTGATGGAGGATGGTTGATGATGATGGTGGCGACAGATTCCCCTCTTCGGAGCCCAGAACGGACTCCAGATCTACCCTCCCGAGGAAGAACAGGGCTTGGCGGCGGCTCCATATCGTAAAACGCGTTGAATCCTTCTCTCTAATTTTTTCTCCCCAAAAGTGAATATATGGAGTTGGAGTTGAGGCCGGTGGAGGTCCAGGGGGCCCGCAAGGTCAGGGGGGCGCTACCCACCCTTGTGGCTAGGGTGTGGGCCCCCTGGTGCTGATTCTTTCGCCAATATTTTTATTAATTCCAAAAATAATCTCCGTTGATTTTCAGGACAATCCGAAAACTTTTTATTCTGCACAAAAATAACACCATGGCAATTCTGCTGAAAACAACGTCAGTCCGGGTTAGTTCCATTCAAATCATGCAAGTTAAAGTCCAAAACAAGGGCAAAAGAGTTTGGAAAAGTAGATACGTTGGAGACGTATCAATGCTCTAATGCTCTCAAATTCGCACCACACCCTACATGGGTCAATTGAATACACCATGCCAAGTTTCATCCCTTTCGGAGCTCGTTCTCCAGAACCATAAGGGTACAAAGGTATACTTTTTGCCTATGTCGTTCATGTAGGGATTGATGTGTGTGCAATGTTAATCTACCATATATATGCATGTATGTTGATTGTATATATGCAACATGTTTAACTGTGAAAGTGATACTTGTTTGATATATAATATGCAATGTTAATTTATGCTAATGACGCTAGAATAGTGATGGTTTCATGTTTTTCACTCGCTTGGGAAGGCTACTTGACATTTTGAATGCAAATTTCAATCCCGACAAGGTTGACGGTTGAGTACTCAAGGTTACAACATAAAGTGGGGCATAAAATTTGACACGCGTTTTGCCTCGGTCACCATCCGTTGTAGGAAGCCTGAGATGGAATTCCGACCACCACCACCCTGAGTGCCCGACTTCTCTTACACGACGCTGGAACATGCGTGGTCGGCGGTGAAGAGCAGCTGTAGTTGCACAACGGCGCGACATCGTTGCTCAGGTGGAGGAGGCCAAAGACAGAGTGGTGCATTAGGCAGATAAGCACGATGAGCGGGGAAGGGGCAGGGTAGAGGGCAGGGGAGGCAACGGCTAGGGTGGTGCATTGCACAGGTAGGCACGATGGGCGGGAAGGGGAGGCGGGGTAGAGGGCGAAGGAGGCGCGACTAGGGTGGTGCATTGGGTTGGTAGGCACGGCGAGTGGGGAGGAAGGTGGAGCAGAGGGCAGCGACGAGGAGGGGGCGTCCAATGATTGAGCATCTAGTGAAGACAGGCTCTGTTAAAAGGAGCTATTCCGTCTTAGGGATGATATCGCCACACCGTGGGCAAGTAAATGTTTAACGCATTTGCTGTAGGTCAGTCATTTGGATTCCCATGGGAAGGAATGCACTGAGCCGTCGATGTGGACACCAAGGTGGGGAGCCTAGAACAAACCTGATCATGGGCAACCAGGCCCAACAACCCGACCCAAAAAACCCAGGCTGAACAGGGTGAGACTTGTTGGGGAACGTAGCAGAAATTCAAAATTTTCTACGCATCACCAAGATCAATCTATGGAGTAATCTAGCAACGAGGGGAAGGGGAGTGCATCTACATACCATTGTAGATCGCGATGCGGAAGCGTTGCAAGAACGCAGATGAAGGAGTCATAATCGTAGCGATTCAGATCGCGGTTGATTCCGATCTAAGCACCGAAGAACGGTGCCTCCGCGTTCAACACACGTGCAGCCCGGTGACGTCTCCCACGCCTTGATCTAGCAAGGTGAGAGGGAGAGGTTGGGGAAGACTCCATCCAGCAGCAGCATGACAGCGTGGTGGTGATGGAGGAGCGTGGCAATCCCGCAGGGCTTCGCCAAGCACCGCGGGAGAGGAGGAGGAGGGAGAGGGGTAGGGCTGCGCCGAAAGAGAGACGTTCTCGTGTCTTGGGCAGCCCCAAAACCCCAATATATATAGGGGAAGGAGAGGGCTGCGCCCCCATATAGGGTTCCCGCCCCAAGGGGTGCGGCCAGACCTAGATGGGGCTTGGGGGGCGGCCAAAGGGGGGAGAGAGGGGGGCGCCCCACTAGATGGGCCCTAGGACCATCTGTGCCTAGGGTTTCCCCCCTTCCCCCTTTCCTGCGCCCTGGGCCTCTTGTGGCGGGGCACACCAGCCCACCTGGGGCTGGTCCCCTCCCACACTTGGCCCACGCAGCCCTCTGGGGCTGGTGGCCCCACTTGGTGGACCTCTGGGAACCTCCCGGTGGTCCCGGTACATTACCGATATCACTCGAAACTTTTCCGGTGACCAAAACAGGACTTCCCATATATAAATCTTTACCTCCGGACCATTCTGGAACTCCTCGTGACGTCCGGGATCTCATCCGGGACTCCGAACAACATTCGGTAACCACGTACATACTTTCCCTATAACCCTAGCGTCATCGAACCTTAAGTGTGTAGACCCTACGGGTTCGGGAACCATGCAGACATGACCGAGACGTTCTCCGGTCAATAACCAACAGCGGGATCTGGATACCCATGTTGGCTCCCACATGTTCCACGATGATCTCATCGGATGAACCACGATGTCGGGGATTCAATCAATCCCGTATTCAATTCCCTTTGTCTATCGGTATGTTACTTGCCCGAGATTCGATCGTCGGTATCCCTATACCTTGTTCAATCTCGTTACCGGCAAGTCTCTTTACTCGTTCCGTAACTCACATCATACCGTGATCAACTCCTTGGTCACATTGTGCACATTATGATGATGTCCTACCGAGTGGGCCCAGAGATACCTCTCCGTTTACTCGGAGTGACAAATCCCAGTCTCGATTCGTGCCAACCCAACAGACACTTTCGGAGATACCTGTAGTGCACCTTTATAGCCACCCGATTACGTTGTGACGTTTGGTACACCCAAAGCATTCCTACGGTATCCAGGAGTTGCACAATCTCATGGTCTAAGGAAATGATACTTGACATTAGAAAAGCTCTGAGCAAACGAACTACACGATCTTGTGCTAGGCTTAGGATTGGGTCTTGTCCATCACATCATTCTCCTAATGATGTGATCCCGTTATCAACGACATCCAATGTCCATGGTCAGGAAACCGTAACCATCTATTGATCAACGAGCTAGTCAACTAGAGGCTTACTAGGGACATGGTGTTGTCTATGTATCCACACATGTATCTGAGTTTCCTATCAATACAATTCTAGCATGGATAATAAACGATTATCATGAACAAGTAAATATAATAATAACCTATTTATTATTGCCTCTAGGGCATATTTCCAACATTCTCCCACTTGCACTAGAGTCAATAATCTAGTCCACATCACCATGTGATTAACACTCATAGGTCACATCACCATGTGACCAACATCCAAAGAGTTTACTAGAGTCAACAATCTAGTTCACATCACTATGTGATTAACACTCAATGAGTTCTGGTTTGATCATGTTATGCTTGTGAGAGAGGTTATTAGTCAACGGGTCTGAACCTTTCAGATCCGTGTGTGCTTTACGAATATCTATGTCATCTTGTGCATGCTACCACGTGCTATTTGGAGCCATTTCAAATAATTGCTCTACTATACGAATCCGGTTTACTACTCAGAGTCATCCGGATTAGTGTCAAAGTTCGCATCGACGTAAACCTTTACGACGAACTCCTTTTCACCTCCATAATCGAGAAAATTCCTTAGTCCACTACATACTAAGGATAAATTCGACCGCTGTTATGTGATCCATTCCCGGATCACTATTGTACCCCTTGACCAACTCATGGCAAGGCACACTTCATGTGCAGTACACATCATAGCATACTGTAGAGCCTACGTCTAAAGGATAGGGGACGACCTTCGTCCTTTCTCTCTCTTCTGCTGTGGTCAGGTCTTGAGTCTTACTCAATACTCACACCTTGTAACACAGCCAAGAACTCCTTTGCTGATCTATTTTGAACTCTTTCAAAATCATGTCAAGGTGTGCGTTCTTTGAAAGTATCATCGGGCGTCTTGATCTATCTCTATAGATCTTGATGCCCAATATGTAAGCAGCTTTATCCAGGTCTTCCTTTGAAAAACTCCTTTCAAACAACCCTTTATGCTTTCCAGAATTTTTTTACATCATTTCGGATCAACAATATGTCATTCACATATACTTATCAGAAATGTTGTAGCGCTCCCACTCACTTTATTGTAAATACAAGTTTCTAACAAACTTTGTATAAACCCAAAAACTTTGATCGCTCCATCAAAGCTTATATTCTGACTCCGAGATGCTTGCTCTAGTCCATGGAAGGATCGCTGGAGCTAGCATACCTTTTAGCATCCTTAGGATCGACAAAACCTTTCTGATTGTATCACATACAACCTTTCCTTACGAAAACTGGTAAGGAAACTTGTTTTGACATCCATCTGCCAGATTTCATAAATGCAGCTAATGCTAACATGATTCCGACGGACTTAAGCATCGCTACGGATGAGAAAATCTCATCGTAGTCAACTCCTTGAACTTGTGAAAAATACTCTTTGCCACAAGTCGAGCTTCATAGACGGTAACCTTACCGTCCACGTTCATCTTCTTCTTAAAGATCCATTTATCTCGGATTTCATGGCTTCTAACCATTTGTCGGAATATGGGCCCACCATCGCTTCTCCATAGCTCATAGGTTCATCATTGTCCAACAACATGACTTCAAAGACAGGATCACGTACTACTCTAAAGTATTACGCATCCTCGTCGTCCTACGAGGTTTGGTAGTGACTTGATCCGAAGTTTCATGATCACCATCATAAGCTTCCACTTCAATTGGTGTAGGTGCCACAGGAACAACTTCCTGTGCCCTGCTACACACTAGTTGAAGTGACGGTTCAATAACCTTATCAAGTCTCCACCATCCTCCCACTCAATTCTTTTGAGAGAAACTTTTCCTCGAGAAAGGACTCATTTCTAGAAGCAATTACTTTTGCTTCCAGATCTGAAATAGGAGGTATACCCAACTGTTTTGGGTATTCTTATGAAGATGTATTTATCCGCTTTGGGTTCGAGCTTATCAGCCTGAAACCTTTTCACATAAGCTTCGCAGCCCCAAACTTTTAAGAAACGACAACTTAGGTTTCTCTAAACGGTGTCGTCTCAACGGAATTGCGTGGTGCCCCTTTAAAAGTGAATGCGGTTATCTCTAATGCCTAACCCATAAACGATAGTGGTAATTCGATAAGAGACATCATGGTATGCACCATATCCAATAGGGTGCAGTTATGATGTTCGGTCACACCATCATACTATGGTGTTCCAGGCGGTGTTAATTGTGAAACACTTTCCGAAATGTCATAGTTGTGTGCCAAACTCGTAACTCAGATACTCATCTCTATGATCATATCACAGACATTTTATCCTCTTGTCACGACGATCTTCAACTTCACTCTGAAATTACTTGAACCTTTCAATAATTCAGACTTGTGTTTCATCAAGTAAATACACTCAGCATCTACTCAAATCATCTGTGAAGTAAGAACATAACGATTTCCACTGCATGCCTCAGCACTCATTGGACTGCATACACCAAAATGTATTACATCCAACAAGTTGCTCTCTTGTTCCATCTTACTGAAAACGAGGCTTTTCAGTCATCTTGCCCATGTGGTATGATTTGCATGTCTCAAGTGATTCAAAATCAAGTGAGTCCAAACGATCCATCTGCATGGAGTTTCTTCATGCATATATACCAATAGACATGGTTCGCATGTCTCAATCTTTTCAAAAACGAGTGAGTCCAAAGATCCATCTACATGGAGCTTCTTCATGCGTTCTATACCAATATGACTCAAGTGGCAGTGCCACAAGTATGTGGTACTATCATTACTATCTTATATCTTTTGGCATGAACATGTGTATCACTACGATCGAGATTCATTTTAGGTGCAAGACAATTGAAGGTATTATTCAAATAAACAGAGTAACCATTATTCTCCTTAAATGAATAACCGTATTGCGATAAACATAATCCAATCATGTTTATGCTCAACGGAAACACCAAATAACAATTATTTAGGTTTAACACCAATCTCGATGGTAGAGGGAGCATGCGATGCTTGATCACATCAACCTTGGAAACACTTCCAACACACATCGTCATCTCACCTTTAGCTAGTCTCCGTTTATTCCGCAGCTTTTATTTCGAGTTACTAACACTTAGCAACCGAACCGGTATCTAATACCCTGGTGCTGCTAGGAGTACTAGTAAAGTTTCATATAATGTATACCCAATATACTTCTGTCGACCTTGCCTGCCTTCTCATCTACCAAGTATCTAGGGTAGTACTGCTGCAGTGACCGTTCCTCTCATTACAGAAGCACTTAGTCTCGGGTTTGGGTTCAACCTTGGGATTCTTCACTAGATCAGCAAACGATTTGCTGTTTCATGAAGTATCCCTTTTTCCCTTGCCCTTCTAGAAACTAGTGGTTTTACTAACCATCAACAATTGATGCTCCTTCTTGATTTCTACTTTCGCGGTGTCAAACATCGCGAGTTGCTCAAGGATCATCATCTATCCTTGATATGTTATAGTTCATCACGAAGCTCTAATAGCTTGGTGGTAGTGACTATGGAGAACTATCACTGTCTCATCTGGAAGATTAACTCCCACTCGATTCAAGCGATTGTGGCACTCAGACAATCTGAGCACATGCTCAACGATTGAGCTTTTCTCCCTTAGTCTGCAGGCTTAAGAAACTTGTCAGAGGTCTCATACCTCTTGACGTGGGCACTAATCTGAAATCCCAATTTCAGTCTTCGAAACATCTCATATGCTCTGCGACGTTTCAAAAACGTCTCTGGTGCCACAATTCTAAACCATTAGCATTACGCACTGAACTATCACGTAGTCATCAAAATGTGTATGTCAGATGTTTCGCAACATCCACAGACGACGCTGAGGTTCAGCACACCGAGCGGTGCATTAAGGACATAAGCCTTCTGTGCAGTAATGAGGACAATCCTCTGTTTACGGACCCAGTCCGCATAATTGCTACTACCAACTTTCAACTAAATTTTCTCTAGGAACATATCTTAAACAGTAGAACTAAAGCGCAAGCTATGACATAATTTGCAAAGACCTTTTTGACTATGTTCATGATAATGAAGTTCATCTGATTATGAACTCCCACTCAGATAGACATCCCTCTAGTCATCTAAGTGATACATGATCCGAGTCAAACTAGGCCGTGTCCGATCATCACGTGAGACGGACTAGTCATCATCGGTGAACATCTCCATGTTGATCGTATCTTCTATACGACTCATGCTCGACCTTTCGGTCTCTTGTGTTCCGAGACCATGTCTGTACATGCTAGGCTCGTCAAGTCAACCTAAGTGTTTCGCATGTGTTCCGAGGCCATGTCTGTACATGCTAGGCTCGTCAACACCCGTTGTATTCGAACGTTAGAATCTATCACACCCGATCATCACGTGGTGCTTCGAAACAACGAACCTTCGCAACGGTGCACAGTTAGGGGGAACACTTCTCTTGAAATTTTAGTGAGGGATCATCTTATTTATGCTACCGTCGTTCTAAGCAAATAAGATGCATAACATGATAAACATCACATGCAATCAAATAGTGACATGATATGGCCAATATCATTTTGCTCCTTTGATCTCCATCTTCGGGGCACCATGATCATCTTCGTCACTGGCATGACACCATGATCTCCATCATCATGATCTCCATCATTGTGTCTTTATGAAGTTGTCACGCCAACGATTACTTCTACTTCTATGGCTAACGCGCTTAGCAATAAAGTAAAGTAATTTACATGGCGTTATTCAATGACACGCAGGTCATACAAAAAATTAAGACAACTCCTATGGCTCCTGCCGGTTGTCATACTCATCGACATGCAAGTCGTGATTCCTATTACAAGAATATGATCAATCTCATACATCACATATATCATTCATCACATCTTCTGGCCATATCACATCACATAGCACATGCTGCAAAAACAAGTTAGACGTCCTCTAATTGTTGTTGCAAGTTTTTTTCGTGGCTTGTATAGGTTTCTAGCAAGAACGTTTCTTACCTACGTAAAACCACAACGTGATATGCCAATTTCTATTTACCCTTCATAAGGACCCTTTTCATCGAATCCGTTCCGACTAAAGTGGGAGAGACAGACACCCGCTAGCCACCTTATGCAACTGGTGCATGTCAGTCGGTGGAACCTGTCTCACGTAAGCGTACGTGTAAGGTCGGTCCGGGCCGCTTCATCCCACAATGCCGCCGAAACAAGATAAGACTAGTAGCGGCAAGAAGAATTGGCAACATCTACGCCCACAACTGCTTTGTGTTCTACTCGTGCATAGAAACTACGCATAGACCTAGCTCATGATGCCACTGTTGGGGAACGTAGCAGAAATTCAAAATTTTCTACGCATCACCAAGATCAATCTATGGAGTAATCTAGCAACGAGGGGAAGGGGAGTGCATCTACATACCATTGTAGATCGCGATGCGGAAGCATTGCAAGAACGCGGATGAAGGAGTCGTACTCGTAGCGATTCAGATCGCGATTGATTCCGATATAAGCACTGAAGAACGGTGCCTCCGCGTTCAACACACGTGCAGCCCGGTGACGTCTCCCACGCCTTGATCCAGCAAGGTGAGAGGGAGAGGTTGGGGAAGACTCCATCCAGCAGCAGCACGACGGCGTGGTGGTGATGGAGGAGCGTGGCAATCCCGCAGGGCTTCGCCAAGCACCGCGGGAGAGGAGGAGGAGGGAGAGGGGTAGGGCTGCGCCGAAAGAGAGACGTTCTCGTGTCTTGGGCAGCCCCAAAACCCCAATATATATAGGGGAAGGGGAGGGCTGCGCCCCCATCTAGGGTTCCCCCCCAAGGGGTTCGGCCAGCCCTAGATGGGGCTTGGGGGGGGCAAAGGGGGGAGAGAGGGGGGCGCCCCACTAGATGGGCCCTAGGCCCATCTGTGCCTAGGGTTTCCCCCCTTCCCCCTTTCCTGCGCCCTGGGCCTCTTGTGGGGGGCACACCAGCCCACCTGGGGCTGGTACCCTCCCACACTTGGCCCACGCAGCCCTCTGGGGCTGGTGGCCCCACTTGGTGGACCTCCGGGAACCTCCCGGTGGTCCCGGTACATTACCGATATCACCCGAAACTTTTCCGGTGACCAAAACAGGACTTCCCATATATAAATCTTTACCTCCGGACCATTCCGGAACTCCTCGTGACGTCCGGGATCTCATCCAGGACTCCGAACAACATTCGGTAACCACGTACATACTTTCCCTATAACCCTAGCGTCATCGAACCTTAATTGTGTAGACCCTACGGGTTCGGGAACCATGCAGACATGACCGAGACGTTCTCCGGTCAATAACCAACAGCGGGATCTGGATACCCATGTTGGCTCCCACATGTTCCACGATGATCTCATCGGATGAACCACGATGTCGGGGATTCAATCAATCCCGTATTCAATTCCCTTTGTCTATCGGTATGTTACTTGCCCGAGATTCGATCGTTGGTATCCCTATACCTTGTTCAATCTCATTACCGGCAAGTCTCCTTACTCGTTCCGTAACTCACATCATACCGTGATCAACTCCTTGGTCACATTGTGCACATTATGATGATGTCCTATCGAGTGGGCCCAGAGATACCTCTCCGTTTACACGGAGTGACAAATCCCAGTCTTGATTCGTGCCAACCCAACAGACACTTTCGGAGATACCTGTAGTGCACCTTTATAGCCACCCAGATACGTTGTGATGTTTGGTACACCCAAAGCATTCCTACGGTATCCGGGAGTTGCACAATCTCATGGTCTAAGGAAATGATACTTGACATTAGAAAAGCTCTGAGCAAACGAACTACACGATCTTGTGCTAGGCTTAGGATTGGGTCTTGTCCATCACATCATTCTCCTAATGATGTGATCCCGTTATCAATGACATCCAATGTCCATGGTCAGGAAACCGTAACCATCTATTGATCAACGAGCTAGTCAACTAGAGGCTTACTAGGGACATGGTGTTGTCTATGTATCCACACATGTATCTGAGTTTCCTATCAATACAATTCTAGCATGGATAATAAACGATTATCATGAACAAGGAAATATTATAATAACCTATTTATTATTGCCTCTAGGGCATATTTCCAACAAGACTTGCCTTTCAGATATGTCTTGAGCTTCATTTTGTAGACCGAAAGGGTATTCAGCTTGGGCTCGGGCTTTCATTTTCTATCAGGCATGCATCGTGTGCGCATTGAAAGATAGTGTTTGAGCCGAGCTTTTGGGATTTAGGCTGGAGAAAAGGGGCATTTTCGGGATTTGGGTTAGCCTCGAGCCTTTAGTTTGAGGTTCGGGCTTTTGTAAGGCCGACCCAACATATGATTAGGTTTAGCTTTGGAACGAGTCGAAAACGAGAATAACATGGCCAGCCGTGGTGTCACGATCGAAAACTAGGTAGGGGTTGACGAGTACGAATAGGGAGGGTCACTGTCAAAGGAGAAGGGGGTTAGGTGAGATCCTCAGATGAATTTTAGCTATTTATAATATGATTTTTTTTTGTCGCTTCACGAATAAATGCACCAATAGATTCCCTTCCCAAACGGTTTGAGATAGTATTTATATATTTCATGATTTTTTGTGTGATGAAGATTCTATTCTTTTCATATGTTTATAAATGAATGTTTCTTTTGAGGAGGAGATAAGTTAGCTTGTTTGTCGCATCTCCAACAATTAAGACAAATTAATTCCGCAGATTCGTAAAGATATCTGATTCTCTACAAGTATGCTCTCAATTCTATTTTACAGTGAGCAATTTATGTTGTGATTTCGTGCATCTAAAACTTTGTTTTCTGTATCGGATATACATCGCATAAAAGATACGCGTAGATTTTTGATATCTCATCGATCTAGGAGATCATAACAATCGAGTGCAGATTGCAAAATTTTATCACACATTCACACTGCTTTCTTGGTTCTTGGTACTAGAGAAATTCTATAAAAGCCGTTCCTGGTGTTCTACATGGCCACAAAGATTTCACATTTCACATAGAGAAAGACACAGGAAAGGAAAATGAAGAGCATGGCCACCACCATATATGTCCTTGCCTTGTCACTAACCACCACCACCTTGCTCTTCACCAGCAGCAGTGCATGCCCGCGTGATCCGTTAATGACCATCGCATCCGCATGCCACCAGGTGAGCACAGGGCAGCCCGTGTTGGAGCTCTGCATGAAAACATTGCATGCTGCATTTGAGAATAGTGAGGTCACCGAGTACGCCAATATTGCTACGGGTACTTCTCAATATTCATGTCAAGAAACCCAGCGCATTGGCAAGAATTTGTTGCAGAACCCGTCGCTCCCCAAAGAGCTGCGGGCAGCGTACGATCACTGCATTGGCAAGTACGACATGGTGAAGAACAAGATCGGAGCCATCGATAATGCCGTGCGCACTTGCTGGTTCGCAACCTTCAAGCAGGACTGCGTGGAAGTTGCCGCTGCAATCGACGATTGTGCTCATAACTTGCAGCCCGTCGGCTCATCTTCGCCATTGTACAAGATGGTTTTAGCTGACCGGGATCTGAGCACACTTATTTGCTCGCTGGCACTCCACGGTGTCGCTAAGCAATGGCATTAAGAAGTGACAAATCTGGTTGTGTAACTTCTTATTGAAAATAATTCCATGTTTGCATGTGAAGATTTCTTTACTTGAATAAATATGAATTTCAATGCACACCAATAGAATTTGATGCCATGCATCTGTTTTTTTCTTTGAGAATCAACGGGGGGGAGTTCTCCACCTGAATATATTACTCAAAGTCTGCCAAAGCAGCAAGGGGTGTTACAACTATATCCATTCCACATGATGTGCTTCCAGAAAAATCCGGATCAAGGGGTGTTATAACTATAAACAGCCTTGGTATCGCTCTAGATGCACATGCCTAGGACAACTTCCTTGCACTGCCTAACTTTTGGATGTCGTGTTCTTGTTCATTTATCAGGAGACATTCTCCAGTTGTTGCAAAGTTCCTCCCAAATATAGCCATTTAGGGCATCTCCAACGCTGATACTCAAACCGTCTGCAACCATCCGGACCGCACAGTCCGAACGAGTTTTGCCATCCAAGGCGGTCTTGTATCGGTTCGCTCGGCGGTCCGGACGTCCTTTTTCCCGCAAACCGAAAGCAAAACAAGGAGAAGGGGGCTCTGCGGGCTTCCGGACCATTGCCATGCCTACTTCTGACTACCCTGGCCCACCCAAACCATTCTGCATCGCCCGCACCCTTTCTCGCCTGAGCAGTGAGCGCTGCTCCAGTGCCGGACTTGAACGTGGCCGAGTAGGTGGTGTGGCTGGACTCTTACCGGTCCTCTCGTGAAATCCGCCACGACCGCTGGCAGTACCGTGTCCGTCAGACGGACTTAGGCCATCTTCAAGGAGATCGACGAGGCGGCAGATGAAGTGTATGACAAGAGTGAGGACGAGGAGGACGTCGCCAGCTTCGCCAAAACCACGAAGCCGACACGTCCTGGGACGCCGCCTGCAGCGAGGAAGGGTAGAGCTTGGGAGATCGCCGGTGCTCGGGTCCCAAGAAGGCCACCGCTCTTTCGCTCCGGCTAAAGCCAAGCTTGGCAGGGTCAAATCATCAGCCGATTAGCCGCTTGCAGGTTGCGGAGGCGAAGCTTCAGTTCCCGGCGCTCATGGCCTGCCAAACACGGGGAACAGGCGCCGACGGTCATTTAGACTAGGTTTAGAGTACGGTTAAGTCCAAGTATGTCCAAATGTAACGATTTTGCTCCGGTTTAGGTGCAAAGCATCAGGTTTTATGTAAAATTATCCGTATGGATGAATATCATCCGGTTTGCTTAAAATTTGTTCAATTTTGGAAATTTGTTCCAAAATGTAATTAGACATATGCAGATAGCTTTGGATGGCCAGCTCCCGCATCCGTGTAGGACTAGTCCCCACGGCTCGTAGACAGATGCGGTGGCCAGTTTACGGGTCAGCATTGGAGATGCCCTTACGTGCCATTCCTCCTTTGGGTCCATATATGGTCTATCACCCATTTTCTAGCTTCTTGTCTTGTTTGCGGAATCACATGCATAGTCATATGACTCATATGAGAACAAAATTCAAATTCTTCCCTTAATCCGTGGTTGAAATGTAATATGTACTATTAAAGAGGAGTTGGTAGTCTCGTCTCCATGGTTTATTTTTGCCTGACCTCCCACCATCGCCTCACCCGAGTTTTTTCTCCCTCCTACTAAAAATCATATTGTTTTGCTCCACCCTTCCATTGGTTTTTCCCCACGATCCATTCGGCCGTCCCCACTCTATACCACCTTCTGGCATTTTCCTCCTCCGATTTTTCCATGGTCTTGCACACACGTATCCGTGGCAAGCACAGACGTAGGCATCTCTCGCTTGCCTGTTTCCTCTCCCTGCGGTGTTGCCCCTATTGCTACCCAGCTTCGGCCGCCTCTGCCATAGATTCACACGACCACTATGCCAGCCGGGCTTCGTCAACCTCTCCTTCTCCCAAAATCCACCACCGCCTCATTGTTCTACTCCTATTGGTGAAAAAACCTAACCACCCCTTTCCCCGCTGTGGTAGCGTTAGTGACCTCCAACGCTCCTCGTGTCGGCCTCCGCCACCACTGACCTCCCACCCCCACGATCGTCGCAAGCTGTTTCACTCATATCCCCTCACCATGGCACCTTCCTCCTGTGGGTTAGGGCATCTCCAACGCCGACCGCCAAATTAACCGCATACGCCTGGACCACGCGGTCTGGACGTGTTTTCCATCCAAGTCGGTACCCCATCCGTCGGGGGGGGGGCTTTGTGAGCATCCAGACCACTACCACACACGCATCTGACTCCCTGGACCCACCTAAAAGACTCTCCCTCGCCCAAGCCCTTTCCCGCCCCGAAGTGACTGCCTCGCATTCATGATGCTCCAAAGCGCCAACGCCGCATTGATGCCGGCTCAGAGCAGACACGAACTCCCACTAGAGTCGGCCTTGAAACAGCGCGTCGGCCGAGAACGCCATATGTATCCTTCTGGTAAGGGTTTGGGGACTTTTTCTTGAAATGTTAGTAAAGTTCCTGGTCGTGGCTCCAGGGCTTGAGGGTTAGTAAGTTAGTAAGTTAGTCATGAGGACGTACCTTAGTGCCTGGTCACGACTCCAGGGCTTCCTCCTTGATCGATTGTCGGGGCCAAAGAGAGTTGGTTCGTCTCATGCTTGGTCATGACTCTGGGGCTTTTAGTTAGTCTTGTTAGTACATGTAGTCTTCATGTGCCTGGGCGCGGCTGCAGGGCTTCGTGCTAGAATTTTGTCAGAGTAGGGTAGCCCCCGGGCTTTGTGCCTTGTCGTGACTCCAAGGCTTAATGATGGCCAGGTCGCACTCTTTAGCATGCGGCGGGCTGCTTCTGGTTAGGAGATGCCTGGCCCCCTTCACTCATCCCCTTCCTAGGAAGAGGTTGATGAGAAGGCCCCGTCAGCATGCGACAGACCACTTCTGGTTGGAGGATTTAATTGTTCCCATGGTCTCCATGAGTGAGGCCACAGAAGAACCCCCATCGGCATGCGGCACACCACTTCCGATTGGGAGCTTTTTGGATCCTTGGATTCCCTTCGAAGACACTATGGCAGGAACACCCTCATCATTTTGCAGTGGATTGCTCCTGGTTGAGGTTGACTCGCCTCCCCCCCGGGCCACCTGAGAAGAAAAGCAAGGAACCCCCTCGTCAGTATCCAACAGGCTGATCTTGGTTGAGGGACAGTCTTCTGGTCGTCGTGTTCTGTTAGTCGGGGTTCTTTGTGAAGAAGTGAACCAAAGGGAAAGGTCATTTTAGCGACCCCTACTCCCCCTTCATTACCTCTACCCCCCTCAAGGGGGGAGGACCGCCTTCAAAAGTTTCCTTCAGTATGTAGATGGACTGATCCTGGTCAGAGAATGTGCGCCCCCTTTTTACTTATCTGGATCTAGCGGCATATCAAACGTTTCTTTATTTTCATTGCCCCGGATATAGAAATAGAAATTTCCTCATGGGATACCCATCATCAAGTGAACTTTTTTTCAAACTGTCCCCCAAGCATCTCCTTCTATGGTGAGCGAGGACGTGCTTGATCACGGGGAGCCCTTAACACCGATCCGTCGCTACCAACTTCTTGAGCTTCATTGGGGGGGTGCCCTCAAGATAGTACGGAGGTCGTTTGCCTCCTCACCCACTCCTTCTTCTCCATTTTCTACTCATAGTCTCCCAAGGGCTTCCGAGGTCCCGGGGTTGGGCCATGAAGCGCTGAGGATGGCGAGGTTTTCCCTGGGGTGTTGCTTCCACTGGTTGTGCCCCATCCTTCTTTCTTTACACCACACCCATGTGGTCTTGCGCGTAAGAGTAGGTTGGCTTGGACCAGGGGAATCGGCAAGACAGGTTCAGGCGAAGCGCCTTGGTATTTGTCATGCCGGCCTAACCGGCCTGTGCGGGCCGTGAGAGTGCCCATGATCCGGACGCTGCCTCATGATCCCCACCATCTTAGTGAAATCCCTAAGCCAAGGGCTCAAAATAGATTGGTCGCTGATGATGACGGGTGGGTGCATAAGGAATGCCCGAGCCGCCGCCAGAGCGGAAGCTGGAGTCATTCTCCCACAGGGCCTTCGACAATTCTATCTTCCGTTTGACCACCCCCTTCTGGGGGAAGCAGACTGAGCTCTGCAGTGGCTGGTCCCGACCTACCATGTTAGGCCATATCCGATCGTCTGCGAGAGTGGATTACAAAGCCTTAGCCCCCTACCTAGCGCGTCAGATGTCGGAGTGTGCACTTAGGACACCAAGGATCGATGTACCCTGTATTTTTTAGTTCGACCAGAGGTTAAAACACTTTGGAAATCCACCATCAGAAGATCATGCACAAACACATGAGTTTTTATAAATGTCCCGGCCGCCATGTGAGCGTAAAACCCTACTTCCTGTTGGTATTGATATGAGGAATACAAGTGCTCAGGTGCGACCAGTGGTGGTCGGGGTCCTAACTAGAGTTCCCGAGCACTCCTATATCTAGTCTTCTTCTCTTGAGTGAACTTGCTACTGGATGCATATTGTACTAATGTATGCTGGTGGGTGCATTCTTTCTCTCCCTTCTACTGGCCTTGGTCCTCCCCTTATATAGGCATGGGGGCACCACATTGGTTGTTAGCTCACGTGTGAACATGTATACAAAATGGTAGGCGCTGCATGCCGCCTGCACTCTGTACAATCAGTAGAGACCTAACACTGTGATATGTCAGGTGCTCGAGTGCTCTTGCTGGATGCGACGCGCCACACCGCCCATCTTTGGTCTTGGGTCGCACTAGAGTCACATCGCCCGTCCGCCTTGGTCGTTGTGATGATGGCCTCTTTTCGTAAGCCTGCGCGGGGCTATGTTACGTAGCCTGTCCGAGCATTAAATGCCCGGTCGATGGAGTGCTCCACAAGGGCTGCCTGCCCTTGCAACGTGTGTCATCTATGCTCGGGGTTCCAGCCCAGCCCCCGATTCCATCACCGCTGCTGTCACCGGCCTCCTTGATGGCCTCCTTGACGATCTTCCGTGGCGGGTGTGGTTGTGGTAGCCATGTATTCATGTATTCTTTGGTGTGTCTAATGGTAAGCAACGGTAAATAAATTCTACTCGAATTATCTATGCTGACAAGGGTATTTCCAATGAGGCACATTTATTCAGTATCAAGGGTACCTCCATTTCTAATACTCTGTCAGTCGCTCAAACATATGTATCTAGCATTAAAAGACGTCTAGATACACCCATTTCAATATAGATCAGAGAGAATATAGTAATCCATTTAGCAGGGTTTACAAAACCCGAAACACTGCTAGTGTGCACACTAGCCGCGTTTCCAGGTAACAAACGTTGTTGGTGTGATTTCCTCATTTTAGGAGTTTAAGCACCTTTTGTCTTTTGCCTTCCAATTTGTATGAACAAACAATTTCAGTGTATACTTCAGTGTTTATCAACATAATAATTCAAAAATACCTAAATTTTTATGTGAAATTTCAAATATGACAAATTTGTATGATAGTTTCGAAGGGGCGAGGAATATCCGGCATGTTTGAGAGAGATGATAGTGTTGTCCTTCATGTGGTATATTTTTTTTATAGACGTAGTATTCACCACTTTACTTTTGCATATCCAATTATAGAATTATTTGAGGTTGCTCTAAAATATGAAAGTCAACGCTGCTAGTAGTTTCTGGCTGGTATGCGAGCATGATGCACCACAGTAGCTGCATTTCTTGTTTTCGAACGCTGCTAGTATGCCAGTTTCGACGACGTTTCGTATTTGGCCCAACGCTACTGTTAATTTGGCAAAATTGTTGTCACATTTGCTTACAGCCACACGCTGCTAGTAGAAAAATCATATAAAGGGTTTCTGTACTTGCGTAGTGCGTTGGACATGCACTTATCCACATAAAAACTACACCTAAGGATATGTCCAAAGCGGACCCTCAATCCTCCCGCATTCGTCCGGACTGCACGATCCAGACGTGGTTTGCCAACCAAGGTGGATCTGTATCGGTCCACCGACTGGCCCAAACACTATTTTCCCTGCAAATTGGAAGCAAAGTGGGAGAGGGGGTGGTGGTGCGGGAGTCCGGACAACAGTCATGAGTCTGACACCTCCGACCCACTCGAACCCCTTCCCGGTCCCAGTCTCTTCCACTCCGCCCATGGTCCTCCTTGCTTTGCATCCGCAACACCCTCATCACTGTACCTCTCCGGCCACTACCATGCATTGTCGGACGTCCTCAACCACCACCCATGCTCGCCTTGTACTACGGCGTTGTCCACCCAGGATCCGTCCACAACCAGGTACCTCCCCCCCTTCCCGGTCGGCGACATCCATGGCGGTCACCACACCCGACAGGTGTTCGGTCAAATGTCATTGAGCTTATTTTTGAACTTCATGTCTTTTTTAGAGTACGAAGGATGGTGGGGTACTTGAGGATGGAGGATGAGTTATTGTGCGATGCGTGGTTGGCTGCATCCGTGGATTTCGTAGGCAGGAGCAGAAGGGGGCTCTTCTGGCAGCGCGTGGATGATCTGATTCACTCGCGAAAGCACGCTGCGCCCTACGACATGCACATTATCCATGAACGCAACGTGAAGTCTTTAGCGTATCGATGATACACCATCCAGACCACAGTCGTCAAGTTTTGTGGCGCGGTTGATATGCTGGAGGCAAGGTGCCATTGCACGTGGCAGCCGATGAGATCGTAAGTTTTACTTCTTCTTGCTCATTTTGTCGGTTGATTTATTCATCCACTCAATGTTGTCCTAAACATTGTGTAGCCTGTACGTGCTGCCATTTACGCACATGCACTGTTGGATGAAGCTCAAGGGGCAGTATCTATGGGACGACATGATCCGCTCATGAAAAAATTGTTGAACACCGGTTAATCTAGTTGAATTTGAACTATTTCTCATTGAACTTGAACGGTTTCTCGTTGAATTTAAACTATTGCTGTATTAGACTTTTTCGCATGGTTGACCTATCCTATTTTCTATCCGAACTTTGATGAAATCTGCCGTGTTCGATGAATTTTGTCCGGTTTAGTTGAAATGTGGTTTGAAATGTATGCGTATAGCGTTGGATGGCCGGCTCCCGCATCCGTGTCCGCGGACTAGTCTCTCTATCTGCAGACGGATGCGGTGTCCAGTTTGCAGGTCAGCGTTTGCGATGTCCGAACAATATTTTTCTTTTTTGCAACACACATGATGTTGAACATTGCTTAAAAATGTCTCACGACACAAACGATTCCTCCAACTGATTTTTCAACCCAATCAAAATTGATAGTGGCACAAGGCTGCAATTTCATACCGCGAAATCATAACATATAGCGCATCGCCACGGCAACCAGAAAAATGGATCGTTGCTGCGGCACAGAATTATGGGAAAACAAAAGAGAAAAGTGATGGAAGAAACCTTGAATTCATACGTCGAGTCAAAATCAAACCCTGAACTCTCGGTCCTTGAAATTAGGACCATAAACTTATCGATCCTGGTCAATCTTGACCCTGTCCTGATCCTAGAATTGTTTGTCGCACCGTGTTGAGGATATAGACCTTAGAGTCACCCGCCAGGAGGGGCCGGGTTACTCGTATGGTCACTGCCAGAAGCCCGGAGCCAAGATTAAAGACGGTGGGCCGAAGATGGGCTTAAGACCCGGCGGAGGCTTAAAGCCCGTAGTTACAATCATTGTTATGGTAGAACTTGTAGTGTAAGGCAAGAATAGTTGAGAGTCCGAGCCGGACACTCTTATGAGCCGGCCGGGACTCTGAGAGCTGCAGGGCGTCAGCCTCCTTATATAAAGGGACGACCCGGCAGCAGTTTAGGGGCGACAACAATCTCATCGAGAGCCGGGCATAGCAGTTTAGCTCCCTGGTGATCGTAACCCTGATCAATACCACCTCAAACTGGACGTAGGCTTTTACCTTCACCGTAAGGGGCCGAACCAGTATAAACCCTCGTGTTCCTTGTCCCGCATTAACCCCTTCAAGTTTCCTAGTTGCGATGGCTCCACGACTAAGTCCTAGCTCGAGGACATCTGCCGTGACAATTCCACGACAGTTGGCGCCCACCGTGGGGCCAGCGCACGGTGGATTTGAGTTCTTGAAGGGCAGCTTCGAAGGGCTCAAGGGATACGCTGTGGGCCGGATGACCAAGAGTCGTCACGGCAAGCTCTACATCGACGATGTAAATTGGGGCCCCGACGCCGGCTCAATTTAGTACGGGTACCGGGTCCCCTTCGGCGGAATTCATGTTTTCATTGGCAAGATTGGTGAGCCGGGCCCTGAGCCGGATCTCTGCGCCGATCTCATCGAAACGGCTCAGCGCGCACGACCCACCCGGGCCCGGCCTGCCTTAAGGCGCGCTTTTGTGGGATGCATCCATGGAGGGCCCTCTGATCCATCTGGGTCTGGTGATGAGGCGGCCGCCGGCTCTGACGGCGAGTCGGCCACCGATGAGTCAAACTCGTTGTATCAACTTCAAGATGGCAGGCTCATGGGCTGTTCCGACGGTGACAGTATTCCAGACCCGTTTGAGCCACCAAGCCAGGTTGGAGTATTTATGGCTGGTGCGCAGCCTGTTCAGAACCCCGCGGCTGGAGCGGGAAACCCGGTGCCTTCCCCGGCTCAGGTGCTGATGGATCTCACGGACAAGATGACGGCCCTGCTAACCGCCACGGTTGACCCGGCAGATCAAGCTCAGCACGATGCAGAGGTGGCACAGTTAAAATTGGATCTAATGAAAGCTAAAGAGGATCTTGCAGCGGAAGGAATCAGGCTGGCTGCGGAGAGGGCGGCTCTCGATGCCCAAACTCAGCTAATCCAGGCGCAGTCCTTCCAACTCACGATGGATCAGAACGCGGCCAATGAGGTCATGAGAAGGAGGCATCAAAAGGCCCAATCTCGACTCCCTCCGGTTTACGATCCACGCAACCTCTTCAACACGCTAGGTGCAGGGTCTAGTAACCCGCCAGGGGTCATAGCGCCCAGGTCTGGACCCCTTATTCAGCCACAAGTGATGGGGCCTCCCCAGGTGCCCCCTGCCCTGCCTCAGTACGTGCCAATACCCCTGGGTCATTATAATAACCCGCTGGAGAACATGGTCGCGGCGGCAGCACGGCTGGCGGCTCTCCCAGTTGACGGCGACTCTCCGACGGCTATTGAAACCCGCCGGGTCAGGGAACTCCTTCAGACAGCGCTGGCGCAGCAAGAGGCGTACTCCTACAGCCGGGACAGGATCCACTCGACCCCTCGTCCAGGCCAGAGCCCGAGTTACAGCCGGCACATGGTCTCAGCAACCGGCTCAAGTAACGTCCGACGCCATGACCCGCCCCTTGGCCATGGCCCGGCGCATAATGGAGCCTTCTACGCAGCAGACCAGGACAAAGAGCGGCAAGAGGTGGAGCAAGTGCCTCAATTGACGGCTTACTAGACCCCCCCGGCTTACCCGACAACTTCCGTCGATGTGGGTATCCCTACCAGGACCGGGGGTGTCCCTTGTTTAGTGCCAGCTATCCGTAATGAACGTCTACCTAAGGACTTCAAGGGCCCTAGGAAGGTGCCTAATTACACAGCTGACTTACAACCCGCAGCTTGGATCGAGAGTTATGAGATGGCTATGGAGCTGCTGGAGGTCAGTGAGGCGGCCATGGCCAAGTATTTCACCATGATGTTAGATGGGACTGCCCGCACTTGGTTGAAGGGGCTACCACCGAATTCCATTGGGTCTTGGGCTGAGCTGAAAGCCCGGTTCATCCAAAACTTCAAAGATACCTGTAGGCAGTCTATGTCAATTGTGGATTTGACTAACTGTAAGCAGCAGGAGGGTGAGTCCACGACACATTGGGTTCGTCGGGTTAAGGAGATCATACACTCGTCAGACAAGATGGATGCCGGCTCAGCGGTTTTAATGCTGGAGCAGAATTGTCGTTTTGTGCCCCTGAAGATGAAACTCGGGCGGCTTAAGCGCGACTGCAGTGATATGGGTACACTAATGGCAGCTCTTGTCAAGTACGCCGATTCTGATGGTACCAAGGATCCCCCTTCAGATGATGAAAGGACAGGGAAGGGAAAGAAGATCGGCAATGGCAAGGGTCCTCAGTTTAACCCGGGGAACCAAGGAGGAGGCAAGCGCAAGGCAGATGGCAGCCTAGAGTTTGTGGCCAACGCCAGCGCACAAGGCAATAACCAGCGACGCAAGGGGAGGCCCCCTCCCCGAGGCGGCGGGTCAGGACCTTCACTGGAGCAGCTGTTGAATGAGCCTTGTCCGAGGCACGGCTCTAGAGAGAAGCCAGCGACTCATCTATGGAAGGATTGTGCAATCATGAAGGCCTTTAAAAACTACAATGGCCCGGGCGGCGGCTCAGGCGCCGGCGGCTTTCATGGCCCGGGGGGCGGCTCAAATTCTGGTCCTCAGAGCGGTCAAGGGGGCTTTAATCAACAGTCTGGCCAGGGTCATCAACAGCAGCAGGGGGGTTATCAGACCAATCCAAAGCAGCTTAGCGGTGGACAGTATCATGTGTTTACCACTAGTTTGTGCAAGCGAGATCAGAAGCTTCACAAGAGGGCTGTGAATGCTGTTGAGCCGGCGGTCCCACGCTACTTGCGGTGGTCTGAGCAGCCTATAGTGTGGAGTAGGGAGGATCACCCTCCCCGGGTGGATAACCCGGGCCACTTGGCCTTAGTGGTGGCTCCTCAAGTGGGAGGATATAAGTTCACAAAGGTGCTCATGGATGGAGGCAGCAGCATCAACATCCTCTATTATGAGACTTTTCGCCGTATGGGGTTGGTTGATAAGAACCTCAGCCAGTCAAACACTATCTTCCATGGTGTGGTACCTGGTAAGTCGGCTTATCCAGTCGGCAAGATCGAATTGGAAGTGGCTTTTGGTGATGAGAACAACTACAGGGTGGAGAAATTGACCTTTGAGGTGGTCAAGATAAGAAGTCCATACCATGCTATATTTGGACGGCCGGCTTACGCCAAGTTCATGGCACGGCCGTGTTATGTGTACTTACAGCTCAAGATGCCAGGTCACAATGGGACCATTACGGTTCACGGCAGCCGGAAAGTGGCTCTGGAGTGTGAGGAAGGCGATGCGGCTTATGCAGAATCTGTTTGTGCTACAGAGGAATTGAAGTTTTACAAGGACAATGTTGACCCAACAGATATGACCTCTCTGAAAAAGCTGACTACGGAGAATGAGCCGGCGATGAAATTTAAGTTGGCTGATGAAACTAAACTTGTTGATTTTGTTCTAGGTGACTCATCTCAGTAGTTTAGCATCAGTGCAAATCTGGATCCAAAATAGGAAAGCGCGCTCATCGAGTTCATCCGTGAGAATAGGGACATCTTCGCGTGGAAACCTTCTGACATGCCAGGTGTACCTAGAGAACTCGCTGAGCATACTCTCAATGTTGATCCGAAATTTAAGCCGGTCAGACAGTTCCTTCGGCGGTTTAATGAAGAGAGGCGGAAAGCCATTGGTGAAGAGGTGGCCCGGCTCTTGGCGGCCGGGTTTATCGTTGAAGTCTTTCACCCAGAGTGGTTAGCTAACCCGGTGCTCGTACTCAAGAAGAACGGCACTTGGCGAATGTGTGTGGACTACACAGACTTAAACAAGGCGTGTCCGGCTGATCCTTTTGCCCTCCCCCGTATTGATCAAATCATTGATGCTACGGCAGGTTGTGCACGTTTAAGTTTCTTGGATGCTTATTCCGGTTATCATCAAATTAAAATGGCAGTTAAGGACCAGGAGAAGACGGCGTTCATCACTCCCTTTGGAGCCTTCTGCTATGTGTCTATGCCCTTTGGACTCAAGTGTGCACAGGCGACTTACCAGCGTTGTGTACAGAACTGTCTTCACAAACAGATTGGGCGCAATGTTCACGCTTACGTGGACGATATTGTGGTTAAGTCCATAAAGGAGGAAACCCTGATAGATGATTTAAGGGAAACCTTTGATAATCTCCGGGTCTATAAGATGATGCTTAACCCGGCCAAGTGTGTCTTTGGTGTTCCTGCAGGCAAAATCTTGGGTTTCTTGGTTTCTAACAGGGGCATTGAGGCTAACCCGGAGAAGATCAAGGCCATCACCTCCCTGGCTAAGCCGGCGTGTATAAATGACGTTCAGCGCTTGGCGGGTCGCATCGCTGCTTTAAGCCGGTTTATAAGCCGTTTGGGTGAGAAGGCCATGCCCTTATATCAGTTGATGAAGAAAACTGATAACTTTGTCTGGAATGATGCAGCTAATACCGCCTTTGAGGATTTGAAGAAGCAGCTGGCAGAGCCCCCAGTCCTTGCTGCTCCGGTTGATAAGGAGCCCTTACTACTGTATGTGGCGGCAAACGCACGAGCCGTCAGTGTGGCTATTGTGGTGGAGCGCAAGGAGGAGGGTAAGGAGCATCCGGTTCAGCGGCCGGTTTATTATGTCAGCGAAGTGCTCATTGAGTCCAAGCAGCGGTACCCGCATTGGCAGAAGCTGGTATATGGTGTGTTCATGGCGAGCCGGAAACTTAAGCATTATTTTCAGGGTCATCCCATCACTGTGGTCAGTTCTGCCCCCCTTGGTGATATCATTCAAAACAGAGAGGCCACAGGGAGAATTGCTAAGTGGGCTATAGAACTTGGACCTCATGGTCTCAAATATGTGCCACGCACTGCTGTTAAATCTCAGGCCTTGGTGGATTTCATCAATGATTGGACAGAGTCACAAGTGCCTGAGCAAAAGCCGGATAACACATATTGGACTATTCACTTCGATGGGTCCAGGCAGTTGGAGGGCTCGGGGGCTGGCGTTGTATTGGCTTCCCCTAAAGGTGACAAGTTCCATTATGTGCTACAGTTGATGTTTCCTTGCACTAACAATGCGGCTGAGTACGAGGCCTTGCTCCACGGTCTTCGGATGGCTAAGGAGATGAGCTTGAGCCGGGTAAGGTGCTTCGGTGACTCAGACTTGGTGGCTCAACAAGTATCAGGCAAGTGGGACTCTAAGGACCCTCTAATGGCGGCTTATCGCCGCGAAGTTGATGCCATTGCTGGGCACTTTCAGGGCTACCAAGTAGAGCACATTGATCGCAGGAAGAACGAGGCGGCTGATGCTCTAAGCCGGCTAGGCTCTCAGCGAAAGCCGGTGCCGCCTAACACTTTCCTGGACGTCCTGTATAGCCCTTCGGTTAAGTTGCCTACGGAGGAAGACTTGGCTGTCCCTGACCCGGAGGCACGACTGGTGGCGGCTCTCCATATCATACCAGACTGGACAATGCCATATCTGGCTTACATGACCCGGGGCGAGTTGCCTGAGGATGAAACTTTGGCCAGGCAAATAACCCGGCGGGCCAAGTCAATGATTGTTATCGATGGCGAGTTGCATCATCGCAGTGTTACAGGAGCATTTCAGCGTTGTGTCTCCCCTGAGGAAGGTCAAGAGATCTTGCGTGAGATCCATGAAGGGGATTGTGGCCATCACGCCGGCTCAAAGTCCCTTGTGGCCAAGGCTTTTCGTCATGGTTTTTATTGGTTGACGGCTCATGCTGATGCAGAGGACTTGGTCAGTAAATGTGATGGTTGCCAGAGGTTCTCACGACGGGCTCATGTGCCGGCTCAGGAGCTGAGGATGATCCCAATCACTTGGCCCTTTGCGGTCTGGGGGCTTGATATGGTTGGGCCTTTTAAAAGGTCCAAGGATAAGAAGACCCACCTCTTGGTGGCAGTTGATAAATTCACAAAGTGGGTGGAAGCTGAGCCAGTTAGCAAGTGCGATGCAGCCACGGCGGTTCAATTTATGAAAAAGGTGATTTTCCGCTTTGGCTTTCCGCACAGCATTATAACTGACAATGGCACCAATCTCTCCAAAGGCGCCATGGAAGAGTTTTGTCAACGAGAGCATATCCGACTTGATGTTTCCTCAGTGGCTCATCCTCAATCCAATGGTCAAGCTGAGAGAGCTAATCAGGAGATTCTGAAGGGCATCAAGCCCCGGCTTTTGGTCCCTTTGCAACGGACGCCGGGTTGTTGGGTGGAGGAGTTGCCCTCCGTCTTATGGAGCATCAACACTACTCCTAACAGGTCTACAGGCTTCACGCCTTTCTTCATGGTTTATGGAGCAGAAGCAGTCCTCCCCAGTGACATCCGTCACGACTCACCTCGCGTGGCGGCTTATGTTGAGACGGATAATGAACAGGCGCGCCAAGATGCTCTTGACTTGTTGGACGAACAGCGTGATGTGGCAGCAGCCCGTTCAGCGATTTACCAACAAGACCTGCGCCGTTATCATAGCCGCCGGGTCAAATCCCGGGTCTTCCAGGAAGGCGACCTTGTGCTCCGGCTCATCCAGGATCAAACAGATGCACACAAGTTATCCCCACCTTGGGAAGGGCCCTTTGTGGTCAGCAAGAACTTGCACAACGGGTCATATTACCTCATTGACATTCGGGAGCACAAAGATTCACGTAAGTCGGAGGAGGAGACCCGTCGGCCGTGGAACATAGCTCAGCTTCGGCCTTACTACACTTGAGCCACCGGCTCTCGTGGTGTACATATTTCTCTCAGCCATGTATATATTATGATAAGCAATAAAGCAGGACCTCTGTCCTTTTTTCTCCTCCAAATATGCACGTGTTGTTCTTATTGCAAGATTACATGATGACTTAAAGGAGGATCCGGTTTATGATCGTATTCGAATCTAGCCGTAAGCAGTAAAGTCACTTGGGGGCTTCCTGTTCAAACATGGGTCGTATTCGAACCAAAGAGAACATAGCTGTCGATACCCATTTGATTGGCAAAGTGCCGAGCTCATTGGGAGGTTACCTTTGGTCATATTTGAATCATAGTTTAACCCCTCTGAGAACCGACGTGGATCGTATTCGAATCAGCGTCGTTAAACAATTCTTAAAATCACTTGGGGGCTTCCTGTTCAAACATGGGTCGTATTCGAACCAAACAGAACATAGCTGTCGGTACCCTCTTGATTGGCATCGCCACACCCACTGGGGGCTATATGATCGTATCCGAATCTTAGCTTAACCCCTTTGGGCCGGGTTTCTGGTCGTATTCGAACCGGAAGCCCCTAAGTTCTTCTGCTTTATCACAAATTTACTCTGATTATGTCAAGATGTGTACGGCCGGGTCTCACTTTGCCGGCTTAACATTGGTTTACAGTGTTCGTTGAAAACCATGGGTGTCATTAAGACAGGTAAATCGGAGTTAAGATACCAACCTTGTTACCCGGGTTATCTAAACCGGAAGTATGCTTACAGGCCGCTAAGTGTGTTATTACGGCTGTGTTAAGGATATAATTGAGGACCAGTCTTTTTTGATTCATATTCCGGGTTATCTATCCAAAACACCTGATTCTCAGGGCGGTAAGCCGCCTTGAGACTTGTGATTTGCCTTTCTATGCAGGATACTTAAAGGCACCTCTTTGAGGTTGAGAAAAACAAAGGGATGGTTATGACCCGGAGAAACATCAAGGAGACAACTTCAAAGGACTTTCGCATTCAATACGTGCACGATGGCACGACAGAGATGAACTGTTGCACCTACTCTATTACAAAAACTCATCAAGTCTAAAACGGGTGGAGCATTGTTTGGTAAACCGCCAGCCGAGTCACGATGCCCGCTGAGTTGAAGTCTCCGGCTCATTCCTATCTTCTCCTCCGGCTGATCCCAAAACCTGGAAGGTTGCTCACTTCCAGTCGATGCCGCTGAGAGCTTCGAATTGGGCTTCCTCGTCAATTAACCCGGCCGGGTCAATCTCCGGGGCGAAGGTGTGCTGACGAGCCGGAGGGATCAGGTTGAGGGCTTCATAGCGAGGGGTTGGAATCCTCTGATTCTCCGCATCATAACCCGGCTGGTATTTGGTCAGATCCGTGTCGTTCCCGATAAGGGTGGCCACCGGGCGCACAGCCTTCACGCACGTTGCGAAGTCCTTTTGATCGAAAGCTGAGCCGTCTTCCTTCAGGGATAGCCAAGGGCGATGTCCGCCGGGTCTAACTCCGGCAGGAATGCCTTGGCCCGGCTCAGCGCGGCGATCGCTCCGGCTCTCGCAGAGGCCCGTCGTAGCTCTTGGATCCGCTGAGGCAGAACGACGAGCCGGTGCAGGACTTCTGCCAGGTGAGTAGGCACCTCGTTGGATAGGGCCACCACAGCTAAGGCACGCTGTGACCCGGTGTAGAGCTGCTCCACCAGGGTATACACGGCCTTTAGCTTGGTGATCACGCTCTGGTTAAGGTTGGCACTTCTGGGACCTGTTTAACAGAATCAGATAAACCGGCGACAAGGATGAATCATGAAATATAAAAGCTTGATGAAAGCCGGTGAGGCGACTTACCGAAGATGGCGGCCACCATTTGGGAAACCTGGCGCTTTAGGCCGGAGAGCTCGGCGGTCTTCTCAGAGAGAGCCTTCTCCGCCTGTTCCGCCCGGGTCACCAGTGCGGCCTTCTCTTCGGCCCAGCCTTTCCGCTCAGCATCGAATTCTGTCTTCAGCTTCTCTTGAGCGGCGATGCTGGATACAAACTTAGTGTTTGCCTTCCGGGTCTCCATCTCCTGCGTCTTCAGCCGGCTCTTCAGATCCGCAAGGTCCGCCTCTAGCTTCTTGCCAACAGCCTGTATAAATTTCCGGGTTATTAACAGTCATTATATAAGTCCCAAGCGTTTTCCAAGCAAAGACACTTGGCACTTGGGGGCTAATGCATATTGAACGTATCTATCTACATACTGCCGGCTCAATTGAGTAAGACGGAACCTAAGTCTACAACATATTCAATCATATTCAATCATAAGTCGTCGACTTGGGGGCTAGCATGGCGAAGGTAACTATGCAGTAAGTAAGAAGACAGCAGAAGGATACCTAAGATTTTTGCTGGATCTGGTTTACCATGGCGACCTCGGCGTCCCGGCTCTTGTGTACTTGGCTGATGTAGCCAGAGACGAGCTCTCCAATGCTCAGGTTGGTGTAGTTGGAGAGGTCCAGATTCGCCCGGTGGGGCTGCAGCAACTCCCCCTTAGCGGAGCACTTGGCCAGAACGGTCGGTCTCCCGGGCTCAACAAACTCCGTCCGGGTGATTACCACGTCTGGGTCGTCTGTTGGTGGAGCTGAGCCGGAGGCCTCCGGGTTAATCGAAGCTTCGGTCGTTGCCTTGGTAGTTGGGGCAGTGGCCTCAGGTGCCGTGTCCATTGGAGTGGTGGCTTCGGGGGCGGAGGCAGCTGGCGGTTCTTGAGCCGTCACCGCCGGTTCAGGAAAATCCGGCACTCCGGCTGATCTGGTCTTCTTCGCTCTTTTGGTGAGTTTTGCCTGGGCACTGAAAGGACAGAAGTGTTAAGCACACTTGGGTAAGTAAGGACAAGTACAATATGAGATGGTTGTTATTACCTGGGCGCGGTCTTGAAAGTCGGAAGACTCGACTGCATAGAGTCGCCCGAAGAAGGGGAGGTCTCCTGATAATTGGAGTCAGAAGAATTGAGTGGCTGACGGATAACACCCGCCAACGGATGAAAAGGGTATAAGTGGGAAAAAACCTCAGTTCGGCGCTTCCTTGTTGCGTCGGGTAACCCGGCGGAGAGGTCGGTGTCCTTGTTGGTCCGGGTGTGACGCCGGCTTTCATGAACCTGTCGCTTCAAAATAAATTGAGGGTCTTGATAAGCTAAAGGATGTGAAAAGCTTACTTTCCGGGTTACCCTTCGGACTTTCAGCTGTGGCAAGGGCTCCGAGTCGGAGGAAAGTGACATTACCTCTTCAACCACCGGGTTACTGGCGCCGGTGTCATCCTGTCAATGAGCAAGTGTTGATAAGGCGGACAGCAACAAACAACAAATACAGCAAGAACTTAAAGGCTTAGGGGTTACCTCTGACTCGGAGCTGTCGCTTAATTGCATCAGCTCCGAAGCAGTAGGCCTGCTTCCTTTTTTGCGAGGGGCGGCTTTCTTTGCCTTCCTGGCCTTCTTGGCCGCCTCATGGTCATATTTGACCCGCCAGAACTTATCAACAGCCTGAAAAATACAATGATGAATTCTTAAAACGGTTCAGATGAAGGTTATATGCAGAAGAAGATAAAAAGTTAAAGTCAGCGGCTTACCGCTGGGGCTGGGTTGGTCTTGCAGAAGGGGGCTAACCCGGTCCTTCCGCAGTTTGCCAGGCTCTTGTTTAAAAGAGCCTTGGTTTCCTCCTCTGCAACGTCTTCTGGAAGATCATTGCGGCTGTGTCTCTGT
This sequence comes from Triticum aestivum, assembly GCF_018294505.1. Taxonomy (NCBI): domain Eukaryota; kingdom Viridiplantae; phylum Streptophyta; class Magnoliopsida; order Poales; family Poaceae; genus Triticum; species Triticum aestivum. The sequence goes on from NC_057799.1 coordinate 58,105,650, forward strand.
GGGTCATCTTTTCGCCCTGTGTACTCGCACATTAAGCCGGGGCGGCGGCTCAATGGGATCACTCGCCATGAGATCCAGACCCGGACCAGGTCGATTCCGTTCAGACCATTGCCCAGGAGAGCTTTGATCTTGTTGATAGTGGGGAGCAGAGGCTGGCGCTCCGCTTGAGTCAGCTTGTCCGACAATGGGTGAGTCCGCTCTAGACGTGTTGGGCGAAAGCCGAGCAGTGGGCTTTCATCAGCCGGGGACGTATCTTGGCAGTAGAACCAAGTCATGTTCCAGTCCTTGGGGTGGCTCGGCGGCTCTACGTAAGGGAAAAGACAGTCCCTACGCCGCTGGATGGAGATACCACCTAATTCCAGACTTGGCCCATTGGCGCACTCGTTCTGGCGGTTTAAGTAAAAAAGCTCTCTGAAGAGCAGCAGACTAGGTTCTTCTCCAAGGTAAACCTCGCAGAAGACTTCAAAATTGCAGATGTTGGACACTGAGTTGGGTCCTATGTCTTGAGGTCGCAAGTCGAAGAAGTTGAGCACGTCCCTAAAAAACTTTGAGTCGGGCGGTGCGAAGCCCCGGCTCATATGATCCACGAAAATCACTACCTCCCCGTCCTTTGGCTGTGGTCTCTCTTCTGACAGGTCAGGGGCACGGTAGGACATGACTTCCTTCTTGGGCAGATATCCGGACTTAACAAAATTTGCTAGGGTCTCGTTGGTGACGTTGGACCTCATCCAGTTGCAAGTAATGGGAGCTTTGGGAGGCATGGTGAAAATCGGCAGACTATGACAAAAAGAAAAAACGTCCGGGTTAATCATAAGTCGGAGGTGATCTACAGTTCAAAACTAAGGTGGCGGTTTATGAAGGGGACTAATGGTATATACTCAGGTACAGTGGGTTATTTAAGCCGCAGGGGCATTCAGAATAAGTTGATTGTCTACGGCCTTATCACAGTTAAGCCGGAGGATTCTATGGTGTGTGGTTTCTTTAAACCGGAATTGTAAGCCGCCAAGATTCAAAGGTTGTAGTTTTTACTAAGTGTGGTAAAACAGGTTTCACATATTGCAGTAACTTTTTTGGATCAAAATGGTCGGTCCAAAGAAAATTTTCTAGACCTAAAATACGGACGCAGGGGAGTTCTTGAGCTCGAAGGAGGACTTTATGCAGTGGAAAGAAGTTTGTTTGCATGCAAAATGGGTGCTAAATGTCTACCGCAGTAAGTTTATACGGATCTAAGATCAACAGGAGCAGTAAAAAAGAAAGCTACCGGAGTATGTGGCAATGGCGATGAACACGAAGAACGCGGACGAACCCTACGGTAGATCTATCCTACAGGACAAGCAAGACTTACCGGAGCTGGAGAGCCATGGAGGTTGTCACGTTTCTCTGGTCCGTTCAGGGTGATGCAGCGGCCTGAGTTGGTGATGACGAGGAGACCCGCGGCGGCGACGGCGGCGGAGCTCGAGCAGCACGGGACAGTGAGAGGAAGAAGATGACAGAGAAACGAGCGTGAGAAGAGCCCGTCGGGCCGGCCTATTTATAAGGCGAGCTCATAAAGCGGGCGCGAGAATCAAGGAGGTCGTGGCGTGGTTATCTCCCCCCACAACACCTCGATTTTCGGGATGACAGTAAAAGCAAAGATCCGTTGCGGATCTGGTGGAGTAAAAAACGGGTTTAATGGAAGATGACGTCACGGCGGATTATCCGGAGTCCAGAGGATGACGTCATGCCGGGTTATGGCCTTCACACGAATGGTAAGCCGGAGATTTTTTCTGTCGAAAGAATTGAAGATTGACATGAGCCGGCTCAAATCAATCTGGGGCCTAATGTTGAGGATATAGACCTTAGAGTCACCCGCCAGGAGGGGCCGGGTTACTCGTATGGTCACTGCCAGAAGCCCGGAGCCAAGATTAAAGACGGTGGGCCGAAGATGCGCTTAAGACCCGGCAGAGGCTTAAAGCCCGTAGTTACAATCATTGTTATGGTAGAACTTGTAGTGTAAGGCAAGAATAGTTGAGAGTCCGAGCCGGACACTCTTATGAGCCGGCCGGGACTCTGAGAGCTGCAGGGCGTCAGCCTCCTTATATAAAGGGACGACCCGGCAGCAGTTTAGGGGCGACAACAATCTCATCGAGAGCCGGGCATAGCAGTTTAGCTCCCTGGTGATCGTAACCCTGATCAATACCACCTCAAACTGGACGTAGGCTTTTACCTTCACCGTAAGGGGCCGAACCAGTATAAACCCTCGTGTTCCTTGTCCCGCATTAACCCCTTCAAGTTTCCTAGTTGCGATGGCTCCACGACTAAGTCCTAGCTCGAGGACATCTGCCGTAACAATTCCACAACACACCGGGAAAAGGGCAATCCCGACTGGGTAATCGCTTCTCTCACTAGCAATGCGGGCCTACGTGTCATACACATCTTCCGCGCCAATCTCTCTCCCTTGAGTCACCCTCTCTCTCTATCTTGTCGCCGAGAAAATCGGAAGTTTGCCACTTTCAATATCAGGCTTCGCAAAACTGCCACTCTCAGCATTGGCTTCGTAAAAATGCCACCTAGTTCCTGTACTCTTTGATTACCATGCCATTTTCCCTTTTCAATTACTTTTCTTTTTCTTTTCAATTTTTTGGCACCTGAAAGGACCAAAGTACCCCTGATGCTATCTTCACGTACTTTGGCATCAGATCAGCACTTGAAGCGGACGAGTGCGTGCTGCCCGCCGTGAATACCGTGCTTGCCGCATCCCTGGTCGCCAAGACTTCTTGGGTCAATGGTTGGACGCCGCCCCCATCTCCTGGACGTCGCAACGCCGCTGATTGCCTCAACGCCGTGTGCCGCCAATTTCCTCGGCGTCACGTGCCGCCGATCTCCTCGGCATCGCGTGTTGCCCGTCACCCAGTACCGCAGTGGCGACATGGAACCCAATCTTTCTGGACGGTATTATGTGTTACCTTTCCCTTGGTTTGTTCGTTTGATTCCAGTTCAACAAAGCTCCTGATGTGACGTATGGAATCTGTGGGAAGCACGGTCATCATCCCTCATCTACTACCTGTTGATAACCATTGATGTATAAATCAGAATGATGATATACCATCTTATTGAGAAGAATTTACAACAAAAGTAGCGCACATAATGTAAGCATTAATTAAACATAGGTAGTTTTTTCATTGTTATCCTGGTGGCAGTGATAGGCTGTCAATTTACAACAGAAGCAGTGTTCATAATGTAAACTTAATTACAAAGGGAAGTAGTAAATTATGTTGAGGAACTAGAGGATGATTAGACATATTTTTTGCATTGGATGTCATAATTTAAGTTGAGCTAGATACATGCATTGTAGAAATCTGATCACTAACTCAGTCTTGTGTTCATGTTTTCCTAATTGTCTGGAATAGGCATGATTCAGAGGTCGCGCTTGGTAGCAGTACTAGTACTGATAATCCATATTTATTGGTTGAGGCTTCTTCAACTGTACAACCAACACCACCTATCATAGAAGTTGACTGGGATAACTTACAAATAGTAGAGACACATGATGATGAAGGTAGAATTGAACTAGTGAGTGAGGATCAGCTATGTGAGATTTTGGGCTTGAAGGATGACGAAGAAGAGAAAAAACAAAGACTGAACCAAAGCGTCGTAGAATGGTTGAGTAGGGGGTCGATAATGAAGGTGCTGCCATTCCTGTTAGTGATGCCATACCAAATGAAGTAGTGATTACATATGATAAGGACCAGCCAAAAATGGACCTTGGCACTATGTATCCATCAATGAAGGAATTTAGGTTAGCAGTAAGAAAAGCTGCCATCAATGAAGAGTTTGATCTAGGCACGGAGAAGTCAGATAAGAAGAGATTTAGAGGGTTCTGCAAGTCAAGTGAAGATTGCCCTTGGAGAATTGTTGGCAGCCTACAGGATGATAAATGTACTATAAAGGTGAAATATGGATAACTATCTAACCTCCATTTATTAATTATAAATTACATATGTGTGTGTGTCTGTCCTATTTTACTATCTAACATCCATTCCTTCTAAAACTGTATATGTGCAGGTCACGGTCTTAGTTGATCAACATGATTGTATTTCAAGCAGCAGAGTGAAGACCATAACACCATCTCAGAACTGGGTTGCTAGCAAGGCTGTCAGTATCCTTAGAGATTCACCCAGTATGGGTGCTAAAGAATTACAGAAAAATTTGCATGAAGAACACTCTGTCACAATTTCATATGACACGGTTTGGAGGGGAAAAGAAAAAGCTCTCGCTGAGGTTTATGGTAAATGGGAAGAGAGTTTTGAGATGTTATACAGATGGAAGGCTGAGGTACTCAAGAGGTCACCTGGAAGTGTTGTGGAGATTGAAGTACTAGAAATAGATGGTAATGTGTACTTTCATCGGTTTTTTTTGTGCACTTAAACCATGCATTGATGGTTTTCTGGAAGGATGTAGGCCACATCTAAGTATAGATTCTACTGCATTGAATGGAAGGTGGAATGGCCATTTAGCCTCGGCTACAGCAGTTGATGGTCACAATTGGATGTATCCACTTGCTTTTGGGTTCATAGCATCTGAGACGGAAAACAATTGGACTTGGTTTATGAATCAACTTAAGAAGGCAATAGGAGATCCTCCACTTCTTGCAGTGTGCACAGATGCTTGCAAAGGATTAGAGAATGCGGTGAAGAATGTGTTTCCCAATGCTGAACAAAGGGAGTGTTTTTACCATCTTATGAAGAATTTTGTAAAAAGGTTCCATGGGTTTGGAAGGATGTATCCTGCAGCAAGGGCTTATAGGGAAGATGTGTTCACAGACCATATGGCAAAAATTATTAAAGAATCAAGTGAGGTATGGAACTGGTTAAGTCAGTACCATACTCTCAAGTGGATGAGGTGTGTCTTCAATCCAGATATTAAGTGTGACTACATCACTAATAATGTAGCAGAGGTTTTTAACAATTAGATCCGAGACATTAAGGACTTACTTGTTGCTGAACTAGCTGACAAGGTTAGAGAGATGATCATGCTTTTGTGGAGGAAGAGGAGAAGGATCGGAGAAAGACTACCATCTGGACGGATACTACCAGCAATTATGGTTGAGCTGAGAGCAAATACTAGAGGTTTGGGGCACTTGAAAGTAGTGGAATCTGCTAATTGGAGTGCAGAGGTGTGGGACAATAGCAAGAATTGTGAAAGACATATTGTGAAGCTAAATCAAAAGACGTGTACTTGCCTTGAATGGCAGCACACTGGTAAGCCATGTCAGCATGTCTTGGCCTTTGTGACCTCACAGAAGAGAGTAGACCTTGAACAATTTGTGCATGAGTACTACTCAGTGGACAGATTCATAGCTGCGTATGGGAGAGAGATTGAACCAATGACAGATAAATCACAGTGGCCACGAGTGGAGCTGCCATTTGTCGTGGGGGCACCACTTGCGAAAAGAAATAAAGGAAGAAATAGGAAATTGAGGATCAAAGGATGTCTTGAAGGTGGCCACAAGAAGAAAGGTGTCAATCATGGTGTCAATGACGGTTCCAATGATGGTAGCACCGCTCCAACCAATGCTAAGGGCAAGAAAATGATTAGAGGCCGAGTGACTTGCAAGAAATGTGGTGAAAAAGGCCATAGGCAAGCTAGTTACAAGTGTCCACTAAATGGAACAAAAAAAAGGCAAGTGTTATTCTTTCAACGAAATCTCAAATTATCAACTCATGCCAAGAATAAACTTTTTTGTTCAATTGCAGGAAGAGAAAGCCTAGAAAGAATGTTACGAAAGCTAGGCCAGCTGAACCTAGCACCCCACAAAGGCCAACTAGAGAACAAATACTACAAGACAGCCCAGGCATGGTCACTAGAAGGTAATCAGCAATGAAAAATAACTATTCGTTCTACAATGCAAAAATGAGAAGAAAACTATTAATCTCAATGTGATAACATATATACGTGCAGCCGCCTTGCTTTCTTGCTGGGAGAGGGTACTTCACAAACCACAACTACTCCAGAGGACATGCCCACTGGAGCTCCAGCAAAGAAGCTAACTCCAGAGAGGATGCCCACTGCAGCTCCAGCAAAGAAGCTAACTCCAAAGAGGAGGATGCCTACTGCAGCTCCAGCAAACAAGCTGACTCCAAAAAGGAAGCTACAAATTGAATGAATGATCTCTATGAAATTAATGTTACAGTTATGTCAGATGTGAACTCCACAAGTAGTTTTTTCTATGTGAACTCAATTTCTCCAATTTCTCTGAGCTGTTAGCTCATATATTTTTTGAGCTGTGAACTTATTATGTGAACTCATCACTTTATTTTGTGAGAAGTGAACACATTCCGTATTCATCTATCAATCATGTTTGAAGGGTCTATATGTCTCTCCCTTGCCAATGTACTAAAATTTGAGGTCTGCATACTTTTTCTAGTCACAATTCCATTTCTTGTCTCTGAATAAGCTACAGTAAGTGCAAAAGAAGACATTGTGGCAAGTAGCTTATGGACTGAAATTTGCGGCATTATTTATTTGTCGTATTGTTGCTCAATTGATTCTGGACATGAACTTAAACATGACATGCTATTCTTGATGTAATTACCAAGTTGCAATCCAACATCAACTAAAGGTTATAGCAAACGTCACTTACAGGTTGCTTGCATTCAACATCTTCAGAACTTGACACGCATCCATCTCCTCCAACGGCTGCTGCCATCATGCCACTGATGCTGATGTTCAGCGCCACCCACTTCTCAGGCATGTCGCGGGGCGAGCTGCGCCAACACACGCAGGGGAGGGCGAGCTGTGCTGCCGCGCGCAGGCATGGGCGAGCACCCGCAGCGAGCTGTGTTGGCACACGCAAGCATCCGCAAGGGGCGCGAGCACCCACGGCGAACTGCACTGGCATGCGTAAGCATCCGCGACGTGAGGGCGAACTGCGCCGGCGTGTGCAGACATGGATGAGCGCCGGCGGAGAGCTGCAGTGACGAGGGCGAGTTGCCGCGGCGCGCGCAGCCATGGGCGAGCACCGGCGGTGACTTGCAGTCTCTCGCTCAGGCGTGGTCAAGCTAGGGCGGCGAGTTGGGTAGCTCGCGCGGGCATCAACGAGGTACGGCGGCGAGCTACCATGAGTCCATGACGACACGAACAAGCTAGCCTCAAAGCAATCCGATACAGAGCAGACCACAAACAGATTGAATAAGGTAGAAAGACACAAGGGTACTTTGGTCCTTTCAGGTGCCAGAAAATTGAAAAGAAAAAGAAAAGTAATTAAAAAAGGAAAAATGGCATGGTAATCAAAGTGTACAGAAACTAGGTGGCATTTTTACGAAGCCAATGAGTGGCAGTTTTGCGAAGCCCGATATCGAAAGTGGCAAATAGCCGATTTTCTCCTTGTCGCCACTGTTCCCGTCAAGGGCGCTAGCGTCTCGCTCGCCCACCCCGAATCCTTCTGCTCGATTGCCACGTGCACTCCGCTCTCCAGGCGTCGCTCCATGCTGTCCGCTTTGCCCTCGTCTCCCTCCCCGTCTTCATCGGCACTCCAGCTCTGCCTCGCTGCCCTGCTGCTACTGGTGGGCGCCACGGTGGTCGGACATCGCCATACTGGGAACCGGCGGCTGGCGTGTGCGACGAGCTCCATGGCGTGCCAAGACGAGGTCGAGTGAACGGACCTCACGCACGTGCGTCTCTCCCGAGCTTCTGTCCGTCGTGTTCTTGCTGTTGCTGGCCAGCGAGTCAACGCCAATGTCCTCAGCGAGGCTCTGTCCGGCTCACCGAGGCATTCTTGAGATGATTTTGACTAAATTCCGGTGATGTATGCTTGTGCACATCAGGTGTTTGGTTAATGTCGATGGTAGGAGCAGGCTTTCAGACTCCTACTCAGGTAGTAGTTAACTAAATTATAGTGATGTGCACACCAGGTGTTTGATTGATGTCGATCGATGGTAGTAGGAGCGTCCTCCCAGCTGACCGACGAGCCCTGCGAGAAGATATGGGACAACAACAACAGCGGCATAGGAGTGGTAGACGGAAGTGTGTGTCCAGAGCACGACATATGAATACGCTAGCACAAAGCCTCCCTCATCAATACGCTACTACAGAATCAATTATCACCTCATCGGATCGGTTATCCTACCTAGCACGACATATGAACTGCCCCGAAAACTGCCGAACAATGACACCCCAAGCCGCCTGAATTTGGACAATGCAAAGCATACAATCAGGTCTGAAACATGCCTGTAGAGTGTCCAGGCATTTATTCTGTCTGATATTTTGAACTCGTCAATGGGAACTGGACGAGAACCAGAATAGCCTGCACCGCAGGACACATTGCATCGATAAACTTTCATTCAATTCGCCCGCCGGCAGTTCAGCCGAATCTCGCCGTTGCTCCCGGTCAACGCCAAGTTGCCCAGCTTGACCATGGCCGCGGCGAAGTCGTCCGCGAAGAGGGATGCGTTGGCGGCGTACGCCCGGACGATGCCGTCCGTGGTGCTGCTGCTAGCGGCGCCGCCGCCGAAGAGCTCCTGATCCGAACGAAGAAGGACGCGCCGGGCGATCAGGTCTCTGAAGAACTTGTTGTCAAACTTGTTTGGCCCCTGCAGCTCCAGCGGTGCAAGATTGCCGTCGCCGCCAGTCCAAGGGCAGACGCCGGCGCGGAGCTGCGCGGCGAACGTCGAGTCTACGGCCGTGTCGTTGTAGACGTGGGCGCGGAAGCTCGAGCACCGGGCAAAGCCGACCGTGTGCGCCCCGGACAGCGTTGTGAGGTCGCGGGCGTCGAGGCCCTTGGCTCTGAACGACGAGAGGAGCGCGGGGAGCGACGACAGAGGGCTTGGAAGGTTCACGTTCGGGCTGGCCGTGAGGGCGTCTCTCCGCCCCAGCTGCACCGTCCAGTTCGGGCCCCCGAGCTGCACGCCATCAGCCCAATCACCCAGCGTTAGTCGAACTCGAACTCGAGAGCATGGCGTAGCCGTATACAAGAAAAACAGAGTCACGGGCGGCGAGGGCAAGGACGTCGGCGCAGGAGACGGTGGCGTTGCAGGAGGCGTCGACCTGAGCCTTGATGCCGTCGATAATCTCGTAGCCGCGCACCGAGTTCGCGTTCGGCCCCGCGCTCTTCTCTCCGGTGAAGCTGGGCGTGTCGTCGAGCAGTATCGAACCGTCGGAGCTCTGCAAGACCCGCCCACCCGCCCGCGTCAATGGTCGAACCAGAAGGAGGAAGATTTCGACCCGGGTGCAACTTACGTTTGCGAAGCAGTCGTGGAAGAAGAGGCGGAGGATGGAGGCACCCATGCGAGGCTCCTTCTGCACCGCCTGCGCCATGCCGCGGCGCACGGTTGGTTGCAGCGCCGGGCAGATCGCGTCGTAGAACGCGGGGGAGAGCTGCGCCTCGGCGGCGGCGAGGGCCGCCACCGCAAGAAGCACGACCGCCGCCGTTCCGCGTCGCTCCATCAAGAACACTACTTGCGAGAGAATCAACAGCTGGCCTCAACTGACGGCTCACCAACTCAATGAACCAGAAAAGTTGTATCCTCAAATGCCCCGGCCGGTAGTAGAACATAACCTGTTAAGAACCTCCTATATATGATCTCACGAATAGCACATGAACCACTCTCTTGTATTCGGGTAGCTGGATACACGAACGTTGTACCATTTCAAACATCGATCGTGTCATTGAAACATCACACTGCTTGTTTCCAAACGTCATGTCATTTCTAACCAACCAAAGCCCCTAAATCGAAGATGGATGAACCTGCTGGTTCTACTTGATCGAACCAACCACAGAAGCCTGAGAGAACTCTGTTGAAACCAAAAAAAACATCTCTCACCACAGTCCAGATAAAATTCACCAGCGGGCATGACATGAAGATGCGAGCTGGTCTGACTAGAACTCCAAACTATGAAATTGATAACAGTAAACTCTAAACTTTCAAAAGGCCGTTTGAAATGAACGCTAGACCAGCACTGAATGTGATTCTGTAATTTGTGCATCTCAAAAAACATGAAAGCCTAGTCTCTCCCGGCTCGTTTTATTTCTCTGTATTTTCGATCTAGGCATCAGCTTCACTGATGCACGTGTCTGTAATAAGTATGAACCCTCTGAACTTCAGCAGGGATGTAAAGAACAGATTCTGTTTGGTTTCATTCTTGTTAATGGAACCGGGGAGAGGCCTCCCTGTTCATCGAAAGAAAAATGAAAAGGAAAATGGATGTAGGGAATGCTATGAAGTGACGACCCGCAAAAGTTCTTCGAGATGTATGTCTATCTATGCCGTGTTATGAAATTGCATGAGAGATTCATTTGTGTTTTGTGTATAGAGCAGAAATGATCATTTTGGTTGATGGCTTTGTTTTTGGCCCTTACTCCCCCAGTCCCAAAATAAGTTTCTTAGCCTTAGTATAACTTTGTACTAAAGTTACTACAAAGTTGAGACACTTGTTTTGGACGGAGGGAGTACTTCATAGCATTCTCCACACCCATGAACAACTTCAGATTTGTTTAGAACCTCAAATGCAAAACAAAAACAAAAAACATCTTCCAAACCTTCACTTTTTTATTTCGGGTGGTTTTACATCTTTTGAAGTTTCAAAAAGAGTCCAAGAAGTATCATAAACATGGGGCATGCTACAATGTGGCAACCTGAGTACATAGGCAATGCCCTATGACACATACTGACGGGGTCCCAAACCCGGGGTGCCTAACGTAAAGGAGCCCAGTCTCGACCTTGACCAGGGCCCACCAGGCCCAAAGGGAATCATGAAACCCTAGGGAGGCGAAGGCGATGAGCGTGTTCCCCAAGGAAGTACGATGCTGGCGGCGGCGGCGGAGGTCGCGGCGGCTGCGGCGCCGTTGGAGGAGCGGCGCGGGAGGTGCCAGCCGCGAGAGCCGTGTGCGTGGCCCGGGACTTCACCATCTTCATCCTCCTCTCCTCCAACCGAAGATAGGCCACGACCCGAGGAAAGGTCGGGTCCGGGAGGAATGTGAGGTTGGAGGCCGCGTTGCCGAACTCCTCGTTCAGACCGGCGGTGAGCGTGCTGAGGAGGAGGTCGTCGGAGACCCGCTCCCCAAGGTCGCGAAGTTCGTCAGCAAGTTTCTTAAGGCGCATGCAATAATCGTCGATGCACGAGTCAAGCTGATGGCAGCCAAAAAATTCCTGCTGAAGAAACACGCGGCGCTGGAGGGCGTTGTCGAGGAAGAGCCCGTTCAGCTTCGCCCACACCGTCTGCGCGTCATCAGTGTCGCAAACAATGGTGTGGAAGGTGTCCTTGGAGATGGTTTAGTACAACCAACGAGTGATGGTGGTGTCGATGGTCAGCCAGTCGTCGTCCGCGAGCATGAGGCCGGAGTCGATGGAGCCATCGACGTGATTGATGAGGTGGTACTCACGGAAGACGAGGGAGAAGTAGGTTTTCCAGGCGTAGTAGGTGGAGGTGGCGTAGTCAAGAACGACGAGCACGCGGGCGAAGATGTCGAGATCGCGGACGACCTCCACCGGGGGTGGGGCCGGACCTTCGAAGGGATTGGAGGGGTGGGAGGCGGCGGAGTGGGGAGAAGCCATGGGTGCAGCGGCGACCGAGGGGAGGAGTGGCGGCGCGACTGGCGGGGAGATGGCGATCGGGTGGGAGGGAGGCGGCTCGGGAGAGAGAGGGAGGCAGCTTGGGACATGGAGAGGGACGGGGATGGGGAGGCGCGCGCGGCGGCGGGGTGAGGATGTTGGGGAACGTAGTAATTTCAAAAAAATTCCTACGAACACGCAAGATCACGGTGATGCATAGCAACGAGAGGGGAGAGTGTGTCCACGTACCCTCGTAGACTGAAAGCGGAAGTGTTAGAACAACGCGGTTGATGTAGTCGTACGTCTTCATGATCCGACCGATCCAAGTACCGAACGCACGGCACCTCCGAGTTCAGCACACGTTCAGCTCGATGACGTCCCACGAATTCCGATCCAGCAGAGCTTCGAGGGAGAGTTCCGTCAGCACGACGGCGTGATGACGGTAATGATGATGCTACCGACGCAGGGCCTCGCCTAAGCACCTCTACGATATAATAACCGAGGTGGATTATAGTGGAGGGGGGCACCGCACACGGCTGGGAGAGATCAATGATCAACTTGTGTCCTCAAGGGTGCCCCCTGCCCCCGTATATAAAGGAGCAAGGGAGGAGCCCAGCCGGCCCTAAAGGGCGCGCCAGGAGGAGTCCTCCTCCTCCTAGTAGGAGTAGGACTCCTCTCTTTCCTACTCCTACTAGAAGGGGGAAAGGAAGGGGGAGAAGGAGAAGGAAAGGGGGGCGCCCCGCCCTTCCTAGTCCAATTCGGACCAGAGGGGGAGGGGACGCGCGGCCTGCCCTGGCCGGCCCCCCTCTCTCTCCACTAGTGCCCAACAAGGCCCATTAACCCCCGAGGGTTCTGGTAACCCCTACGGCACTCCGGTAAAATCCCGATTTCACCCGGAACTCTTCCGATGTCCAAATGTAGGCTTCCAATATATCAATCCTTACGTCTCGACCATTTCGAGAATCGTCGTCATGTCCGTGATCATATCCGGGGCTCCGAACTACTTTCGGTACATCAAAACATATAAACTCATAATACCGATCGTCACAGAACTTTAAGCGTGCGGACCCTACAGGTTCGAGAACTATGTAGACATGACCGGGAGGGCCCAGAGATATATCGATAAGGCCGAACATAGCCTTCTAATATATCGATCTTCTCCTCTCTCCCACTAAGGCCTAATAAGGCCCATTGACTCCCCGGGGGGTTCCGGTAACCCCCGGTACTCCCGTAAATGCCCAAACTCATCCGGAACCCTTCCGGTGTCCAAACATAATCTTCCAATATATCGATCTTTATGTCTCGACCATTTCGAGACTCCTCGTTAATTATGTCCACGATTATATCTGGGACTCCGAACTACCTTCTGTACATCAAAACACATAAACTCATAATACCGATCGTCATCGAACGTTAAGCGTGCGAACTCTACGGGTTCGAGAACTATGTAGACATGACCGAGACTCACTTCCGGTCAATAACCAATAGCGGAACCTGGATGCTCATATTAGTTCCTACATATTCTATGAAGATCTTTATCGGTCAAACCGCATAACAACATACGTTGTTCCCTTTGTCATCGGCATGTTACTTGCCCGAGATTCGACCGTCGGTACCTCAATACCTAGTTCAATCTCGTTACCGGCAAGTCTCTTTACTCGTTCCGTAATGCATCATCCCGTGGCTAACTCATTAGTCACATTGCATGCAAGGCTTATATTGATGTGCATTACCGAGAGGGCCCAGAGATACCTCTCCGACAATCGGAGTGACAAATCCTAATCTCGATCTATGCCAACTCAACAAACACCATCGGAGACACCTGTAGAGCATCTTTATAATCACCCAGTTACATTGTGATATTTGATAGCACACTAAGTGTTCCTCCGGTATTCGGGAGTTGCATAATCTCATAGTCATAGGAACATGTATAAGTTATGAAGAAAGCATTAGCAATAAACTAAACGATCATAGTGTTAAGATAACGGATGGGTCAAGTCTATCACATCATTCTCTAATGATGTGATCTCGTTCATCAAATGAAAACTCTTGTCCATGGCTAGGAAACTTAACCATCTTTGATTAACGAACTAGTCAAGTAGAGGCATACTAGTGACACTCTGTTTGTTTATATATTCACACATGTACTAAGTTTCCGGTTAATACAATTCTAGCATGAATAATAAACATTATCATGATATAAGGAAATATAAATAACAACTTTATTATTGCCTCTAGGGCATATTTCCTTCAGTCTCCCACTTGCACTAGAGTCAATAATCTAGATTACATTGTAATGATTCTAACACCCATGGAGTCTTGGTGTTGATCATGTTTTGCTCGTGAGAGAGGCTTAGCCAACGGGTCTGCAACATTCAGATCCGTATGTATCTTGCAAATCTCTATGTCTCCCTCCTTGACTTGGTCGCGGATGGAATTGAAGCGTCTCTTGATGTGCTTGGTTCTCTTGTGAAATCTGGATTCCTTTGCCAATGCAATTGCACCAGTATTGTCACAAAAGATTTTCATTGGACCCGATGCACTAGGTATCACACCTAGATCGGATATGAACTCCTTCATCCAGACTCCTTCATTTGCTGCTTCCGAAGCAGCTATGTACTCCGCTTCACACGTAGATCCCGCCACGACGCTTTGTTCAGAACTGCACCAACTGACAGCTCCATCGTTCAATGTAAACATGTATCCGGTTTGCCATTTAGAATCGTCCGGATTAGTCTCAAATCTTGCATTGACGTAACCATTTACGACGAGCTCTTTGTCACCTCCATAAACGAGAAACATATCCTTAGTCCTTTTCAGGTATTTCAGGATGTTCTTGACCGTTGTCCAGTGATCCACTCCTGGATTACTTTGGTACCTCCCTACTAAAATAATAGCATGGCACACATCAGGTCTGGTACACAGCATTGCATACATGATAGAGCCTATGGCTGAAGCATAGAGAACATCTTTCATTTTCTCTCTATCTTCTGCAGTGGTCGGGCATTGAGTCTGACTCAACTTCACACCTTGTAACACAGGCAAGAACCCTTTCTTTGCTTGATCCATTTTGAACTTTTTCAAAACTTATCAAGGTATGTGCTTTGTGAAAGTCCAATTAAGCGTCTTGATCTATCTCTATAGATCTTGATGCCCAATATATAAGCAGCTTCACCGAGGTCTTTCATTGAAAAACTCTTATTCAAGTATCCTTTTAAGCTATCCAGAAATTCTATATCATTTCCAATCAACAATATGTCATCCACATATATTATTAGAAATGCTACAGAGCTCCCACTCGCTTTCTTGTAAATACATGATTCTCCAAAAGTCTGTATAAAACCATATGCTTTGATCACACTATCAAAACGTTTATTCCAACTCCGAGAGGCTTGCACCAGTCCATAAATGGATCGCTGGAGCCTGCACACTTTGTTAGCTCCCTTTGGATCGACAAAACCTTCTGGTTGCATCATATACAACTCTTCTTCCAGAAATCCATTCAGGAATGCAATTTTGACATCCATTTGCCAAATTTCCTAATCATAAGATGCGGCAATTGCTAACATGATTCGGACAGACTTAAGCATGGCTACGGGTGAGAAAGTCTCATCGTAGTCAACCCCTTGAACTTGTCGAAAACCTTTCGCAACAAGTCGAGCTTTGTAGACAGTAACATTAAAGTCAGCGTCAGTCTTCTTCTTGAAGATCCATTTATTCTCTATGGCATGCCGATCGTTGGGCAAGTCAACCAAAGTCCACACTTTGTTCTCATACATGGATCCCATCTTAGATTTCATGGCCTCAAGCCATTTTGCGGAATCTGGGCTCACCATCGCTTCTTCATAGTTTGTAGGTTCGCCTTGTTCAAGTAACATGACCTCCAGAATAGGATTACCGTACCACTCTGGTGCGGATCTTACTCTGGTTGACCTACGAGGTTCGGTAGTAACTTGATCTGAAGTTTTATGATCAATATCATTAGCTTCCTCACTAATTGGTGTAGGTGTCACAGGAACCTGTTTCTGTGATGAACTACTTTCCAATAAGGGAGCAGGTACAGTTACCTCATCAAGTTCTACTTTCCTCCCACTCACTTCTTTCGAGAGAAACTCCTTCTCTAGAAAGGATCCATTCTTAGCAACAAATGTCTTGCCTTCGGATCTGTGATAGAAGGTGTACCCAACAGTTTCCTTTGGGTATCCTATGAAGACACATTTCTCCGATTTGGGTTCGAGCTTATCTGGTTGAAGCTTTTTCACATAAGCATCGCAGCCCCAAACTTTAAGAAACGACAACTTTGGTTTCTTGCCAAACCACAGTTCATAAGGCGTCGTCTCAATGGATTTCGATGGTGCCCTATTTAACGTGAATGCAGCCGTCTCTAAAGCATAACCCCAAAACGATAGCGGTAAATCAGTAAGAGACATCATAGATCGCACCATATCTAGTAAAGTACGATTACGACGTTCGGACACACCATTACGCTGTGGTGTTTCGGGTGGCGTGAGTTGCGAAACTATTCCGCATTGTTTCAAATGTAGACCAAACTCGTAACTCAAATATTCTCCTCCACGATCAGATCGTAGAAACTTTATTTTCTTGTTACGATGATTTTCCACTTCACTCTGAAATTCTTTGAACTTTTCAAATGTTTCAGACTTATGTTTCATTAAGTAGAGATACCCATATCTGCTCAAATCGTCTGTGAAGGTGAGAAAACAACGATACCCGCCGCGAGCCTCAATATTCATCGGACCACATAAATCAGTATGTATGATTTCCAATAAATCTGTTGCTCGCTCCATTGTTCCGGAGAACGGTGTTTTAGTCATCTTGCCCATGAGGCATGGTTCGCAAGTACCAAGTGATTCATAATCAAGTGATTCCAGAAGTCCATCTGTATGGAGTTTCTTTATGCACTTTACACCAATATGACCCAAACGGCAGTGCCACAAATAAGTTGCACTATCATTATCAACTCTGCATCTTTTGGCTTCAACATTATGAATATGTGTATTACTACTATCGAGTTTCAATACAAATAGACCACTCTTCAAGGGTGCATGACCATAAAAGATATTACTCATATAAATAGAACAACCATTATTCTCAGATTTAAATGAATAACCATCTCGCATCAAACAAGAGCCAGATATAATGTTCATGCTTAACGCTGGCACCAAATAACAATTATTCGGGTCTAAAACTAATCCCGAAGGTAGATGTAGAGGTAGCGTGCCGACGGCGATCACATCGACTTTGGAACCATTTCCCACGCGCATCGTCACCTCGTCCTTAGCCAGTCTTCGCTTAATCCGTAGTCCCTGTTTCGAGTTGCAAATATTTGCAACAGAACCAGTATCAAATACCCAGGTGCTACTGCGAGCTCTAGTAAGGTATACATCAATAACATGTATATCACATATACCTTTGTTCACCTTGCCATCCTTCTTATCCGCCAAATACTTGGGGCAGTTCCGCTTCCAGTGACCAGTCTGTTTGCAGTAGAAGCACTCAGTCTCAGGCTTAGGTCCAGACTTAGGTTTCTTCTCCTGAGCAGCAACTTTTTCCGTTCTTCTTGAAGTTCCCCTTCTTATTCCCTTTACCCTTTTTCTTGAAACTGGTGGTCTTGTTGACCATCAACACTTGATGCTCCTTGATTTCTACCTCCGCAGCCTTTAGCATTGCGAAGAGCTCGGGAATTGTCTTATTCATCCCTTGCATATTATAGTTCATCACAAAGCTCTTGTAGCTTGGTGGCAGTGATTGAAGAATTCTGTCAATGACACTATCATCCGGAAGATTAACTCCCAGTTGAATCAAGTGATTGTTATACCCAGACATTTCTAGTATATGTTCACTGACAGAATTATTCTCCTCCATCTTGCAGCTGTAGAACTTATTGGAGACTTCATGTCTCTCAATCCGGGCATTTGCTTGAAATATTTACTTCAACTCATGGAACATCTCATATGCTCCATGACGTTCAAAACGTCGTTGAAGTCCCGGTTCTAAGCCGTAAAGCATGGCACACTGAACTATCGACTAGTCATCGGCTTTGCTCTGCCAGACGTTCTTAACGTCGTCAATTGCATCTGCAGCAGGCCTGGCACCCAGCGGTGCTTCCAGGACATAATTCTTCTGTGCAGTAATGAGGATAATCCTCAAGTTACGGACCCAGTCCGTGTAACTGCTACCATCATCTTTCAACTTTGCTTTCTCAAGGAACGCATTAAAATTCAACGGAACAACAACACGGGCCATCTATCTACAACAACATAGACAAGCAAAAAACTATCAGGTACTAAGTTCATGATAAATTTAAGTTCAATTAATCATATTACTTAAGAACTCCCACTTAGATAGACATCTCTCTAATCATCTAAGTGATCACGTGATCCATATCAACTAAACCATAACCGATCATCACGTGAGATGGAGTAGTTTTCAATGGTGAACATCACTATGTTGACCATATCTACTATATGATTCACGCTCGACCTTTCGGTCTAAGTGTTCCGAGGCAATATCTGCATATGCTAGGCTCGTCAAGTTTAACCCGAGTATTCTGCGTGTGCAAAACTGTCTTACACCCGTTGTAGATGAACGTTGAGCTTATCACACCCGATGATCACGCGGTGTCTCGGCACGATGAACTTTGGCAACGGTGTATACTCAGGGAGAACACTTTTACCTTGAAATTTTAGTGAGAGATCATCTTATAGTGCTACCGTCAAACAAAGCGGAATAAGATGCATAAAGGATAAACATCACATGCAATCAATATAAGTGATATGATATGGCCATCATCATCTTGTGCCTTTGATCTCCATCTCCAAAGCACTGTCATGATCACCATCGTCACCGGCGCGACACCTTGATCTCCATTGTAGCATCGTTGTCGTCTCGCCAACTATTGCTTCTACGACTATCGCTACCGCTTAGTGATAAAGTAAAGCAATTACAGGGCGATTGCATTGCATACAATAAAGAGACAACCATATGGCTCCTGCCAGTTGCCGATAACTCCGTTACAAAACATGATCATCTCATACAATAAAATATAGCATCATGTCTTGACCATATCACATCACAAGATGCCCTGCAAAAACAAGTTAGACATCCTCTACTTTGTTGTTGCAAGTTTTACGTGGCTGCTACGGGCTGAGCAAGAACCGTTCTTACCTACGCATCAAAACCACAACGATAGTTCGTAAAGTTAGTACTGTTTTATCCTTCTCAAGGACCGGGCGTAGTCACACTCGGTTCAACTAAAGTTGGACAAACTGACACCCGCCAGCCACCTGTGTGCAAAGCACATCGGTAGAACCAGTCTCGCGTAAGCGTACGCGTAGTGTCGGTCCGAGCCGCTTCATCCAACAATACCGCTGAACCAAAGTATGACATGCTGGTAAGCAGTATGACTTGTATCGCCCACAACTCACTTGTGTTCTACTCGTGCATATAACATCTACGCAATAACCTGGCTCTGATACCACTGTTGGGGAACGTAGTAATTTCAAAAAAAATCCTATGAACACGCAAGATCACGGTGATGCATAGCAACGAGAGGGGAGAGTGTGTCCACGTACCCTTGTAGACCGAAAGCGGAAGCGTTAGAACAACGCGGTTGATGTAGTCGTACGTCTTCACGATCCGACCGATCGAAGTACCGAACGCACGACACCTCCGAGTTCAGCACACGTTCAGCTCGATGACGTCCCACGAACTCCGATCCAGCAGAGCTTCGAGGGAGAGTTCCGTCAGCACGATGGTGTGATGAAGGTAATGATGATGCTACCGACGCAGGGCTTCACCTAAGCACCGCTACGATATAACCGAGGTGGATTATAGTGGAGGGGGCACTGCACATGGCTGGGAGATATCAAGGATCAACTTGTGTCCTCTAGGGTGCCCCCTGCCCCCGTATATAGGGGAGCAAGGGGGGAGGCCGGCCGACCCTGTAGGGCGCGCCAGGAGGAGGAGTCCTCCTGCTAGTAGGAGTAGGACTCCCCTCTTTCCTACTCCTACTAGGAGGGGGAAAGGAAAGGGGAGAAGGAGAAGGAAAGGGGGGCGCTGCCCCCCCCCCTTCCTAGTCCAATTCGGACCAGAGGGGGAGGGGCGCGCGGCCTGCCCTGGCCGGCCCCTCTCTCTCTCCACTAGGGCCCAACAAGGCCCATTATCCCCCGGGGGGTTTCGGTAACCCCTCCGGCACTCCGGTAAAATCCCGATTTCACCCGGAACTCTTCCGATATCCAAATGTAGGCTTCCAATATATCAATCTTTATGTCTTGACCATTTCGAGACTCCTCGTCATGTCCGTGATCATATCTGGGACTCCGAACTACCTTCGGTACATCAAAACATATAAACTCATAATACCGATCGTCACAGAACTTTAAGCGTGCAGACCCTATGGGTTCGAGAACTATGTAGACATGACCGAGACACGTTACCGATCAATAACCAACAGCAGAACCTGGATGCTCATATTGGTTCCTACATATTCTACGAAGATCTTTATCGGTCAAACCGCATAACAACATACATTGTTCCCGTTGTCATCGGTATGTTACTTGCCCGAGATTCGATCGTCGGTATCTCAATACCTAGCTCAATCTCGTTACCGGCAAGTCTCTTTACTCGTTTCATAATGCATCATCCCACAACTAACTCATTAGCACCATTGCTTGCAAGGCTTATCGTGATGTGCATTACCGAGAGGGCCCAAAGATACCTCTCCGACAATCGGAGTGACAAATCCTAATCTCGATCTATGCCAACTCAACAAGTACCATCGGAGACACCTGTAGAGCACCTTTATAATCACCCAGTTACGTTGTGACGTTTGGTAGCACCCAAAGTGTTCCTCCGGTAATCGGGAGTTGCATAATCTCATAGTCATAGGAACATGTATAAGTCATGAAGAAAGTAATAGCAGTAAAATAAACGATCAAGTGCTAAGCTAACGGAATGGGTCAAGTCAATCACATCATTCTCCTAATGATGTGATCCCGTTAATCAAATGACAACTCATGTCTATGGCTAGGAAGCTAAACCATCTTTGATCAACGAGCTAGTCAAGTAGAGGCATATTAGTGACACTATGTTTGTCTATGTATTCACATATGTATTATGTTTCCGGTTAATACAATTCTAGCATGAATAATAAACATTTATCATGATATGAGGAAATAAATAATAATTTTATTATTGCCTCTAGGGCATATTTCCTTCAGAGGATGCGGAGGTGGCGCAAGTAGATGGCGGCGGCTGTGAGGAGCTGCGGCGGCGGTGGCTAGGAGCGGAAGCTAAGTTGGATCGGAAGGGAAACTAATACCATGTTGAAGGCAATGCAACTCTCGATGTATTGATCGGGCGCACGGCGCACGTATATATAGGTACAAGGGCAGCCCTCAGCTTCATCTATACAAGGAAACTAGAGGCGGGGCCGGTAGGAGATTATCCTAACAGATACAAGCACAAATATGTTCAACAGATATGATCTCCCCCTGTGTAAACCCTATGTCTCTCCTGTCTATATAAAGGGAGGCCTAAGTCCTCATTAGCAATCCAATCGAGAACTCAACTCTCGGTAGACACCTCAAACATCATTGTAATCCTCTTCACGAGGTATCATCTCACCATGAATACCAAGACAAAGCAGGATGTAGGGTATTACTCTTCGGAGGCCCGAACCTGGGTAAATTGTGTGTGCGGACTCTGTTCCGGTGCTTACGATCTCGTCATGAACCCTACCGAGGGTCTGACGGGAATTTGCTCCGCTAGTTGGAGCGCCAGGCATGGGCGACATTGACCGGAGAACGAACCCGGATCGGAGAATCATTAGAGTATGCCGATCCCTCGCCAGGACATTGCCTCACGTTTAACTCTTTCGAGCTAGTTGCTGATGGATCAGGACAATTCCTTGACATCCCGCCCACCTTCACGCTACGTCAAATGCATGTACAAGAAGCAAGGGCAGGCCCAAGAGGTCTATGATCGCCTCGATCACCTTGCATGGAGGGGCATCGTACGACCTCCATGATGCTACGAGGCCTCCTGTGAGACCTCTGCGAACATGATATTCAGGACGGCTGACACGCCCGAAACCGAAAGCTTGTTAGACATGCGATCTACATAGCGGGGGACATAGCCAGCGAATGGCTTGCATGGTCCTAAGAGACGATCACCTTCGACGCTGGGGATCACCCCGAAGAAGTCGTACAACTAGGCAAGTGTGGCCTAGTGCTGGATCCCATCGTGGGGCGTTGCCGCCTCTTACGCGTCCAGATGGACGAAGGCAGCAGCCTCAATATTATCTTCACCGACAGCGTGGAAAAGATGAAGATCTCTTTGTCAGGAGAACATAAGTCGAACGTGGGCTCCCACGGGGTGGTAGAGGGCCGCCCGGTCTGTCCCTTAGAGTCGATCGAACTCGAGGTCCTCTTTGGAGACGAGTCAAATTACCTAAGCGAAACCATCCAGTTCGAGCTCGTCCCCTTCCAAAGCGGCTACCATGCGATCTTGGGCAAGCCCGCGTACATAAAGTTCATGGCAGTCCCGTCCTATGCCTACCTACAGCTAAAGATGCATGGCCCGAATGGCATGATCACCGTACGGGGAAGCACAAAGACGGCCTACAAGGCCGAAGTGGCAAATGTGGAGCTCGCTGAGGCCGCCTTGGCCTCCGCCAATCTCACCAAGATAAGAAAGCGGATAGGGCCATCAGAGGCCGAGCTTCCCCAGAAACCAAGGCCTGGTCCCGTCTTCCAGCTGGCCAAGCAGACCAAAAAATTCTAGGTCCACCCGAAAGATCCTCACTAAACAGTGACTATCAGCGGAGACCTTTCGAAAAGCCAGGAGGCAGAGCACCTTGCTTTCCATCGAGCCAACTGGAACATATCCGCCTTGAAACCCGCCGACATGCCAGGAGTAGCCTCAGAGAAGGCCGAACACTGCCTAAAAACCCGCAAGGATGCGAGGCCGGTAAAACAAGCCCTACGACGCTTTGCCACAGAAAAACGAATGGTGATAGGAGAAGAGATAGCAAGCCTGCTTGCGGCCAAATTCATAAGAGAGGTCGCGCACCCGGAGTGGCTGGCAAACCTAGTGATTATACTGAAGAAGAACAATATGTGGTGCATATGTGTGTACTACACCGACCTCAACAAAGCATGCCCGAAGGACCCATTCGCGCTACCTAGGATCGATCAGATAATCAACTACACGGTGGGGTGCGAATGCCTATGCTTCTTAACGCATACTCAGGATACCACTAGATACGGATGACAGAGTCTAACCAGGAGACGACATGCTTCATTACACCATATGGACCTTCCTTCTACATTACGATGGCGTTCAGCCTCAAGAACGCGGGGGCTACGTACCAGCGGTGAAGGAAATATGCCCTATTGGCAATAATAAAGTTGTTATTTATATTTCCTTATATCATGATAAATGTTTATTATTCATGCTAGAATTGTAGTAACCGGAAACTTAGTACATGTGTGAATATATAAACAAACAGAGTGTCACTAGTATGCCTCTACTTGACTAGTTCGTTAATCAAAGATGGTTAAGTTTCCTAGCCATGGACAAGAGTTGTCATTTGATGAACGAGATCACATCATTAGAGAATGATGTGATTGACTTGACCCATCCGTTATCTTAGCACTATGATTGTTTAGTTTATTGCTAATGCTTTCTTCATAACTTATACATGTTCCCATGACTATGAGATTATGCAACTCCCGAATACCGGAGGAACACTTAGTGTGCTATCAAACGTCACAACGTAACTGGGTGATTATAAAGATGCTCTACAGGTGTCTCCGATGGTGTTTGTGGAGTTGGCATAGATTGAGATTAGGATTTGTCACTCCGATTGTCGGAGAGGTATCTCTGGGCCCTCTCAGTAATGCACATCACTATAAGTCTTGCAAGCAATGTGACTAATGAGTTATCCACGGGATGATGCATTACGGAACGAGTAAAGAGACTTGCCGGTAATGAGATTGAACTAGGTATTGAGATACCGACAATCGAATCTCGGGCAAGTAACATACCGATGACAAAGGGAACAACGTATGTTGTTATGCGGTTTGACCGATAAAGATCTTCGTAGAATATGTAGGAACCAATATGAGCATCCAGGTTCCGCTATTGGTTATTGACCGGAAGTGAGTCTCGGTCATGTCTACATAGTTCTCGAATCTGTAGGGTCCGCACGCTCAACGTTCGATGATGATCGGTATTATGAGTTTATGTGTTTTGATCTACCGAAGGTAGTTCCGAGTCCCGGATGTAATCACGGACATAACGAGGAGTCTCAAAATGGTCGAGACATAAAGATCGACATATTGGAAGGCTATGTTTGGACTCAGGAAGGGTTCCGGATGAGTTCGGGCATTTACCGGAATACCGGGGGTTACCGGAACCCCCCGGGGAGTCAATGGGCCTTATTGGGCCTTAGTGGGCGAGAGCAGGAGGCGGCCAGGTGGAGGACGCCCCCTCCCAAGCCCAATCCGAATTGGGTGGGGGCCGGCCCCCTTTCCTTCCCTCTCTCTCCCTCTTCCTTCTTCTCCTACTCCAACAAGGGAAAGGGGGGAAACCTACTCCTACTAGCAGTAGGACTCCCGCCTTGGGTGCGCCCTATGAGGGCCGGCCCTCCCCTCCTCCACTCCTTTATATACGGGGGAAGGGGGCACTCCATAGACACACAAGTTAACAGTTGTCTTAGCCATGTGCGGTGCCCCCCTCCACAGATTTCCACCTCGGTCATATCGTTGTAGTGCTTAGGCGAAGCCCTGCGTTGGTAACTTCATCAACACCGTCACCACACCGTCGTGCTGACGAAATTCTCCCTCGGCCTCATCTAGATCAAGAGTACGAGGGACGTCACCGAGCTGAACGTGTGCAGATCGCGAAGGTGCCGTGCGTTCAGTACTTGGATCGGTTGGATCGCGAAGACGTTCGACTACATCAACCGCGTTACTAAACGCTTCCGCTTTCCGTCTAGGAGGGTACGTGGACACACTCTCCCTGCTCATGGCTATGCATCACCTAGATGGATCTTGCGTGTGCGTAGGTAATTTTTTTGAAATACTACGTTCCCCAACAGTGGTATCCGAGCCAGGTCTATGCGTAGATGTTATATGCACGAGTAGAACACAAAGAGTTGTGGGTGATAATAGTCATACTGCTTACCAGCATGTCATACTTTGATTCGGTGGTATTGTTGGATGAAGCGGCTCAAACCGACATTATGCGTACGCTTAAGCGAGACTGGTTCTACCGACGTGCTTCACACATAGGTGGCTAGTGGGTGTCTGTTTCTCCAACTTTAGTTGAATCGAGTGTGACTATGCCCGGTCCATGTTGAAGGTTAAAACAGCAAACTTGACGAAAAATCGTTGTGGTTTTGATGCGTAGGTAAGAACCGTTCTTGCTAATCCCATAGCAGCCACGTAAAACTTGCAACAACAAAGTAGAGGACGTCTAACTTATTTTTGCAGGGCATGTTGTGATGTGATATGGTCAAGACGTGATTATATAAATTGTTGTATGAGATGATCATGTTTTGTAACACAGTTATCAGCAACTGGCAGGAGCCATATGGTTGTCGCTTTATTGTATGAAATGCAATCGCCATGTAATTGCTTTACTTTTTCACTAAGCGGTAGCGATAGTCATAGAAGCAATAGTTGGCGAGACGACAACGATGCTTCGATGGAGATCAAGGTGTCAAGCCGGTGACGATGGTGATCATGACGGTGCTTTGGAGATGGAGATCAAAGGCACAAGATGATGATGGCCATATCATATCACTTATATTGATTGCATGTGATGTTTATCCTTTATGCATCTTATTTTGCTTAGTTCGGCGGTAGCATTATAAGATGATCTCTCACTAAATTTCAAGGTATAAGTATTCTCACTGAGTATGCATCGTTGCTACAGTTCGTCGTGCCGAGACACCACCTGATGATCGGGTGTGATAAGCTCTACGTTCACATACAACGGGTGCAAGCCAGTTTTGCACATGCAGAATACTCGGGTTAAACTTGACGAGCCTAGCATATGCGGATATGGCCTCGGAACACTGAAACCGAAAGGTCGAGCGTGAATCATATAGGAGATATGATCAACATAGTGATGTTCACCATTGAAAACTACTCCATCTCACGTGATGATCGGACATGGTTTAGTTGATATGGATCACGTGATCACTTAGATGATTAGAGGGATGTCTATCTAAGTGGGAGTTCTAATGTAATATGATTAATTGAACTTTAATTTATCATGAACTTAGTACCTGATAGTATTTTGCATGTCTATGTTGTTGTAGATAAATGGCCCATGATGTTGTTCCGTTGAATTTTAATGCGTTCTTAGAGAAAGCTAAGTTGAAAGATGATGGAAGCAATTACACGGATTGGGTCCATAACTTGAGGATTATCCTCATTGCTGCACAGAAGAATTACGTCCTGGAAGCACAGCTAGGTGCAAGACCCACTGTAGGAGCAACGCCAGACGTTGTGAACGCCTGGCAGAGGAAAGCTGATGATTACTCGATAGTTCAGTGTGCCATGCTTTGCGGCTTAGAAACGGGACTTCAACAACGTTTTGAACGTCATGGAGCATATGAGATGTTTCAGGAGTTGAAGTTAATATTTCAAGCAAATGCCCGGATTGAGAGATATGAAGTCTCCAATAAGTTCTACAGCTGCAAAATGGAGGAGAATAGTTCTGTCAGTGAGCATATACTCAGAATGTCTGGGTACCACAATCACTTGACTCAGCTGGGAGTTAATCTTCCAGTTGATAGTGTCATTGACAGAGTTCTTCAATCACTGCCACCAAGCTACAAGAGCTTCGCGATGAACTATAATATGCAAGGGATGGATAAGACGATTCCCGAGCTCTTCGCAATGCTAAAGGCTGCGGAGGTAGAAATCAAGAAGGAGCATCAAGTGTTGATGGTCAGCAAGACCACCAGTTTCAAGAAAAAGGGTAAAGGGATGAAGGGGAACTTCAAAAAGAACGGCAAGCAAGTTGCTGCTCAAGTGAAGAAGCCCAAGTCTGGACCTAAGCCTGAGACTGAGTGCTTCTACTGCAAAGGGACTCGTCAATGGAAGCGGAACTACCCCAAGTATTTGGCGGAGAAGAAGGATGGCAAAGTGAAAGGTATATTTGATATACATGTTATTGATGTGTACCTTACTAATGCTCGCAGTAGCGCCTGGGTATTTGATACTGGTTCTGTTGCTAATATTTGCAACTCGAAACAGGGGCTACGGATTAAGCGAAGATTGGCTAAGGACGAGGTGATGATGCGCGTGGGAAATGGTTCCAAAGTCGATGTGATTCTCGTCGGCTTGCTACCTCTACATCTACCTTCGGGATTAGTTTTAGACCTGAATAATTGTTATTTGGTGCCAGCGTTGAGCATGAACATTATATCTGGATCTTGTTTGATGCGAGACGGTTATTCATTTAAATCAGAGAATAATGGTTGTTTTATTTATATGAATAATATCTTTTATGGTCATGCACCCTTGATGAGTGGTCTATTTTTACTAAATCTTGATAGTAGTGATACACATGTTCATAGTATTAAAGCCAAAAGATATAAGTTTAATAACGATAGTGCAACTTATTTGTGGCACTGCCGTTTAGGTCATATTGGTGTAAAGCGCATGAAGAAACTCCATTCTGATGGGCTTTTGGAATCACTTGATTATGAATCACTTGATGCTTGCGAACCATGCCTCATGGGCAAGATGACTAAGACTCCGTTCTCCTGAACAATGGAGCGAGCAACAGACTTGTTGGAAATAATACATACTGATGTATGTGGTCCGATGAGTGTTGATGCTCGCGACGGGTGTCATTATTTTCTGACCTTCACAGATGATTTGAGCAGATATGGGTATATCTACTTGATGAAACATAAGTCTGAAACATTTAAAAAGTTCAAAGAATTTCAGAGTGAAGTGGAAAATCATCGTGACAAAAAAATAAAGTTTCTACGATCTGATCTTGGAGGAGAATATTTGAGTTATGAGTTTGGTCTTCATTTGAAACAATGCGGAATAGTTTCGCAACTCACGCCACCCGGAACACCACAACGTAATGGTGTGTCCGAACATCGTAATCATACTTTATTAGATATGGTGCGATCTATGATATCTCTTACTGATTTACTGCTATTGTTTTGGGGTTATGCTTTAGAGACGGCTGCATTCACGTTAAATAGGGCACCATCTAAATCCTTTGAGATGACACCATATGAACTGTGGTTTGGCAAGAAACCCAAGATGTCATTTCTTAAAGTTTGGGGTTGTGATGCTTATGTGAAAGCTTCAACCTGATAAGCTCGAACCCAAATCGGAGAAATGTGTCTTCATAGGATACCCAAAGGAGACTGTTGGGTACACCTTATATCACAGATCCGAAGGCAAGATATTCGTTGCTAAGAATGGATCCTTTCTAGAGAAGGAGTTTCTCTCGAAAGAAGTGAGTGGGAGGAAAGTAGAACTTGACGAGGTAATTGTACCTACTCCCTTGTTGGAAAGTAGTTCATCACAGAAATCAGTTCCAGTGATTCCAACACGAGTAAGTGGGAAAGCTAATGATGATGATCATGAAACTTCTGATCAAGTTACTACCGAACCTCGTAGGTCAACCAGAGTAAGATCCGCACCAGAGTGGTATGGTAATCCTATTCTGGAGGTCATGTTACTTGACCATGACGAACCTACGAACTACGAGGAAGCGATGATGAGCCTAGATTCCGCAAAATGGCTTGAGGCCATGAAATCTGAGACGGGATCCATGTATGAGAACAAAGTGTGGACTTTGGTTGACTTGCCCGATGATCGGCAAGCCATAGAGAATAAATGGATCTTCAAGAAGAAGACTGACGCTGACGGTAATATTACTGTCTACAAAGCTCAACTTGTTGTGAAAGGTTTTCGACAAGTTCAAGGAGTTGACTGCAATGAGACTTTCTCACCCGTAGCGATGCTTAAGTCCGTCCGAATCATGTTAGCAATTGCCACATTTTATGATTATAAAATTTGGCAAATGGATGTCAAAACTGCATTCCTTAATGGATATCTTAAAGAAGAGTTGTATATGATGCAATCAGAAGGTTTTGTCGATCCAAAAGGTGATAACAAAGTGTGTGAGCTCCAGCGATCCATTTATGGACTGGTGCTAGCATCTCGGAGTTGGAATATACGCTTTGATAGTGCGATCAAAGCATATGGTTTTATATAGACTTTTGGAGAAGCCTGTATTTACAAGAAAGTGAGTGGGAGCTCTGTAGCATTTCTGATATTATATGTGGATGACATATTGTTAATCGGAAATGATACTGAATTTCTGAATAGCATAAAAGGATACTTGAATAAGAATTTTCCAATGAAAGACCTTGGTGAAGCTGATTATATATTGGGCATCAAGATCTATAGAGATAGATCAAGATGCTTAATTGGACTTTCACAAAGCACATACCTTGATAAAGTTTTGAAGAAGTTCAAAATGGATCAAGCAAAGAACGGGTTCTTGCTTGTGTTACAAGGTGTGAAGTTGAGTCAGACTCAATGCCCGACCACTGCAGAAGATAGAGAGAAAATGAAGGTCATTCCCTATGCTTAAGCCATAGGTTCTATCATGTATGCAATGCTGTGTACCAGACCTGATGTGTGCCATGCTATTAGTTTAGCAGGGAGGTACCAAAGTAATCCAGGAGTGGATCACTGGACAGCGGTCAAGAACATCCTGAAATACCTGAAAAGGACTAAGGATATGTTTCTGTTTATGGAGGTGACAAAGAGCTCGTCGTAAATGGTTATGTCGATGTAAGCTTTGACACTGATCCGGATGACTCTAAGTCACAAACCGGATACGTATTTTTATTGAATGGTGGAGCTGTTAGTTGGTGCAATTCCAAGCAGAGCGTCGTGGCGGGATCTACGTGTGAAGCGGAGTACGTAGCTGCTTCGGAAGCAGCAAATGAAGGAGTCTGGATGAAGGAGTTCATATCTGATCTAGGTGTGATACCTAGTGCATCGGGTCCAATGAAAATCTTTTGTGACAATACTGGTGCAATTGCCTTGGCAAAGGAATCCAGATTTCACAAGAGAACCAAGCACATCAAGAGACGCTTCAATTCCATCCGCGACCAAGTCAAGGAGGGAGACATAGAGATTTGCAAGATACATATGGATCTGAATGTTGCAGACCCGTTGACTAAGCCTCTCTCACGAGCAAAACATGATCAACACCAAGACTCCATGGGTGTTAGAATCATTACAATGTAATCTAAATTATTGACTCTAGTGCAAGTGGGAGACTGAAGGAAATATGCCCTAGAGGCAATAATAAAGTTGTTATTTATATTTCCTTATATCATGATAAATGTTTATTATTCATGCTAGAATTGTATTAACCGGAAACTTAGTACATGTGTGAATATATAAACAAACAGAGTGTCACTAGTATGCCTTTACTTGACTAGTTCGTTAATCAAAGATGGTTAAGTTTCCTAGCCATGGACAAGAGTGGTCATTTGATGAACGAGATCACATCATTAGAGAATGATGTGATAGACTTGACCCATCCGTTAGCTTAACACTATGATCGTTTAGTTTATTGCTAATGCTTTCTTCATAACTTATACATGTTCCTATGACTATGAGATTATGCAACTCCCGAATACCGGAGGAACACTTAGTGTGCTATCAAACATCACAACGTAACTGGGTGATTATAGAGATGCTCTACAGGTGTCTCTGATGGTGTTTGTCGAGTTGGCATAGATCGAGATTAGGATTTGTCACTCCGATTGTCGGAGAGGTATCTCCGGGCCCTCTCGGTAATGCACATCACTATAAGCCTTGCATGCAATGTGACTAATGAGTTAGCCACAGGATGATGCATTACGGAGCGAGTAAAGAGACTTGCCGGGAACGAGATTGAACTAGGTATTGAGATACCGACGATCGAATCTCGGGCAAGTAACATACCGATGACAAAGGGAACAATGTATGTTGTTATGCGGTTTGACCGATAAAGATCTTCGTAGAATATGTAGGAACCAATATGAGCATCCAGGTTCCACTATTGGTTATTGACCGGAAGTGAGTCTCGGTCATGTCTACATAGTTCTCGAACCCGTAGGGTCCGCACGCTTAACGTTCGATGACGATCGGTATTATGAGTTTATGTGTTTTGATGTACCGAAGGTAGTTCGGAGTCCCGGATGTAATCACGCACATAATTAACGAGGAGTCTCGAAATGGTCGAGACATAAAGATCGATATATTGGAAGGCTATGTTTGGACACCGGAAGGGTTTCGGATGAGTTCGGCATTTACCGGAGTACCGGGGGTTACCGGAACCCCCCGGGGAGTCAATGGGCCTTATTGGGCCTTAGTGGGAGAGAGGAGGAGGCGGCCTGGTGGAGGGCGCCTCCCCAAGCCCAATCCGTATTGGGTGGGGGGCCGGCCCCCCTTTTCATCCCTCTCTCTCCCTCTTCCTGCTTCTCCTACTCCAACAAGGGAAGGGGGGAAACCTACTCCTACTGGGAGTAGGACTCCCCCCTTGGGCGCGCCCTATGAGGGTTGGCCCTCCCCTCCTCCACTCCTTTATATACGGGGGAAGGGGGCACCCCATACACACACAAGTTGACAGTTGTCTTAGCCGTGTGCGGTGCCCCCTCCACAGATTTCCACCTCAGTAATATCTTTGTAGTGCTTAGGCGAAGCCCTGCGTCGGTAACTTCATCAACACCGTCACCACGCTGTCGTGCTGACGAAACTCTCCCTCAGCCTCAGCTGGATCAAGACTACGAGGGACGTCACCGAGCTGAACGTGTGCAGATCGCGGAGGTGCCATGCGTTCGGTACTTGGATCGGTTGGACCACGAAGATGTTCGACTACATCAACCGCGTTACTAAACGCTTCCTCTTTCGGTCTACGAGGGTACGTGGACACACTCTCCCCGCTCATTGCTATGCATCACCTGGATGGATCTTGCATGTGTGTTGGTAAATTTTGAAATACTATGTTCCCCAACAAGCGGACGATACAAAAGTGTTTCAACAAAAAAATTGTAGTAAATGTAGAGGTCTACATCGAGGACATTGTGGTAAAATCGAAGCAAGGCTCAAGCCTCCTTACGGCTTACCGACCTCCTGTAGACCTTTGACAACCTCCGCAATTTCAGCATGAGGCTAAAAACCCCGACAAATGCGTCTTTCGGGTTCCCGCAGGGCTATTCCTTTGATTCATTGTATCCCAGCGAGGAATAGAGGACATCAAGCCATAGTGGACCTCGAGCCCCTTGAGACAGTACGCGACATACAGAAGCTTGCAAGCTGCATGGCGGCCTTGAGCAGATTCATCTCACGACTAGGAGAAAAGGCCTTGCCGCTATATCATCTCCTCAAAAATGGTGAAAAATTCCACTAGAGTGACGAAGCCATGCAAGCATTCGTTGACCTCAAGAAGTTATTATAATCAACCCACTCCTAGTCTCCCCAGGCCAATTAGAGCCCATATTGTCGTACATTGTAGCAACAACCCAGGTGGTCAGCGTGGTCATCGCTGTCGAACAGAAGGAGGCCGGAAAGGTGTACTATGTCAGCGAGGTACTAACGCCTTGCAAGGCAAGGTATCCACAGTACCAGAAGATAAGATATGGAGTGTTCATGGCCGCAAGAAAGCTACGACGCTACTTCCAAGCAACCCAATAAAGGTGGTCAACCATGCACCGCTCTCCGATATCAGCAACAACAAAGACGCCATCGAACTCCTGTCGTTCGAGCTCTCTGCTACTTGTCAGCTGCGTTGGGATTTCCTCAAAGAGGAGAGGATGATGCAGTACAGTAGAGATAAGTATTTCCCTCAGTTATGAAACCAAGCTAATCAATTTAGTAGGAGAACCAAGCAACATTACGTAAACATCACGTGCAAACAAACAACAGATACTTGCAACCCAACGTGTAGAGGGGTTGTCAATCCCTCGACGGTTATGAGCAAGATTAAATTGTATAGTTTTTGATAGATAGATAGGACAAAAATACAAAATAAAATAAATAAAAGAAAATTACAGCAAGGTATTTTTAGTTTTAATATATGATAAAAGATAGACCCAGGGGTCATAGTTTTCACTAGAGGCTTCTCTCAAGAAAATAGCATATGGTGGGTAAACAAATTATTGTTGGGCAACTGATAGAAAAGCAAATAATTATGACGATATCCAAGGTAATGATCATACATAGGCATCACGTCTGAGACAAGTAGACCAAAACGATTCTGCATATACTACTATTACTCCACACATCGACCGCTATCCAGCATGCATCTGGTGTATTAAGTTCATGGAAAACGGAGTAACGCCTTAAGCAAGATGACATGATGTAGACAAGATAAACTCACATATGAATAAACCCCATCTTTTTACCTTTAATAGCAATGATACATACATGTCATGTCCCTTTCTGTCACTAGGATTGAGCACCGCAAAATTGAACCCATTACAAAGCACCTCTTCCCGTGGCAAGATATATCAATCTAGTTGGCCAAACCAAACCAATAAACCAGAGAAGAAATACGAAGCTATAGTAATCATGCATAAAAGAGTTCCGAGAAAACTCAAATAATATTAATGGATAGATCTGATCATAAACTCACAATTTATCGGATCCCAACCAACACATCGCAAAAAGTCATTACATCAAATAGATCTCCAAGAACACCGAGGAGAACATTGTATTGAAGATCGAAAAGGGAGAAGAAGCCATCTAGCTACTAATTATAGACCCATAGGCCCGTGGTAAACTACTGATGCATCATCGGAGGGGCAGCAAGGATGATGAAGAACCCCTCCATGATCGATTCCCCCTCCGGCAGAGTGCCGGAAAAAGCCTCTAGATGGGATATCGTGGTTCTGGAACTTGCGGCAACGGAAAAAGTATTTCGTGGACTCCTTTGTTGGTTTCATGATTTTAGAGAATTTATAGAGGCGAAGTTAGGTCAAACGGAGCCTCGTGGGCCCCACAAGCCAACAGGGCGTGCCCCAGACCCAAGGCGCGCCCTGGTGCCTTGTGGGCTACTGCTTCATCTTCTCGTCCCCTCCCAAAGCTTCCAGGGTCTTTTATTGCCAGAAAAAAAATCACCAAAAAGTTTTGAGGCACACGGGTACGCGTCGGTCCTAAACAAACAGTTTTTAACCCCTTTCCGCGATGGCATTTGGAACCGTCGCCAAGTGAGTGTGGGCGATAGGGGGGTCCTTCCCACACGACCCAGAAACCATCGGGGATAGGGCCCCTACAGTACTCCAACTCGTTTCTGCTCGCATTGCTATCGCAGTCGGTATTCTGTGGTGCTATGTTCACGATGCGCGTCCCATCACAAACGGTTCACTATTGTAGAACGTGTATGATGCATGGCCCATCACAAACGGTTCACTATTAAGAAGATTAGCTAATCGTCGTATAAGTGTCGGACAGGATTACGAAACGTCGGACCATCGTAACATCATCGTACACGACAATTATCGCACAAGCTATTCTATGGTGCAACGTTTACGATGCATAATTCATCAGAAACAGTTCATGGTTCGAATCGTGTACGATAAGGCAACTAACACAAACGTTTAGTTTGCCGCACCATTTGTGATATTGTGTGACATCGCACACGCTTTGCAAACGGCAACTGTGTGCATGCTTGCACATGTTTCCTCTCTGTGAACCGTCTCGGATTATGGTGCATATCGCAAAACGTTTGTGTTTTACCAACCGTGTGTGCCGTAACAACCTGGAGAGCGTAAGTTCACCGTAATTTAATTGTTGCTTTTCCAAATTGTACCGGATTTGGATTTGGATTTGAATTTGAATTTGAACTTGAAAGTAGGCTATAGCTATATTCATATCCATCAGGTTCAAACAACCAATGCATTATTCGATTCACAGGTACATATGTTTAAGAATTACATAAGCACCAAATAAAGAATGATGTACCAGGGTTCTATACTTATACTATTACAGATGGTAAAGAAAGAGGCGACAGACATTCTAGTTGCTGAACAAGGTTAAGCGGAATGGCCCTATTGTGATCTCCTGGATGCAGAAGGCATGCAGGACTCTAGTCCAACCCCTTGTGATGGCCGGCCGCCAATCATGTAGTTTGAGAGGTAATCTTGAGTAAACTGCTTCAGGATCCACTGCAAAAGAAAAAAGATTCAGATATTGTCATCTAACACAACTCATTACGGGTAGTAAAAAGAAGGCTACAGGGTTCTTACTTACCATCCTGCAGTTCACTGTTGTCTTGCATAAAGTGTAAACAAATAGTTCGATTGACATCTTTTGACCCATTTTAATAACAATCTTTATCATTTTCCTCACTTGATGCTGGTTCATGAATATCTCATTGCCCCATACGCAGAAAGGGTCGAAGTGTGGATCTTTGGCAATGATATATGCACCTAAAAGCACCAAGTTAATATTAGAAGCTAAACAACAATTGAAAAATGATGTAGCACAACACAGCATCCATCCCATTATATAAGATTTTATTACATGTGTATCTAGACATCATCAGAACATTAAGGTAACACTCTTCCTTGTTGCTATGTAGCCTGGGATTGCATATTTATTCATTCAGTACAATGCATGTTTCTAAACAACAATTGAAAAACGAAAAGGCATGTTAACTGCAATATCCTTAACAGCAACCAAATCTCATAATTCATAGTGGTATTGTTGAAACTGTTATTGATGAAATTGAACTGCACGGCAAATAGTTGCACATATAGAGCATCACATTGTGAAGAACTGAAATAAACAAGTCATAAGGACATCTCTAGGCGATCCTTAAAAAGTTAAAGGACTAAACCCCTTAGTGGATATATATATACTCCAGCAATTTTTGGCCTTTTCTAGTCGATCCCCTAAACTTAAGGTTGTAAACTTCAATTTGATCAAGTTCAAAGCAGGTTCAACCGAAAGTAGCATGCATTCAAACATAAACATAGATAGTTGTGCATAACCGAACATAAAACATAAATTTAAACTAAGCTAAACTACTTTCGGTCGAAGTAGAGGTCGAGCCAATCCTTCCTCGTCATGTACGGTGTGTCGCGAGCCGGGTCCGGGCCAGTACCGTCGTCGGGGTCGTTAGGGAAGGCACTCCTCCACTCGTCGACGTCGATCTCCTAGTACTCGGGGCCCACCTCGACGCCCTCCGCGCCGCCGTCGCCGCCGCCTTCGACCTCGTCATCAGAGGAGAGCGTGATAACCTCGCCACCCTTCGCGCCGCCGTCCACTACTAGCAAAATGCTTATACACAGTAGCTTAGTAGTAGCGCTGTAAAATAGTAACCGATGCTGCTAGTTAGCAGTAGTGCTTTTCCTACCAAGTGCTACTAGTAACTCCATAGTAGTAGCGCTGGAAAACAAAAACACGCTACTACTACGTGGGACCAGATGAGGCCACCGACGGTAGGTGGAGTTGTAGCACCGTACAGAATCCAGCGCTACTACTAAAAGTTTACTAGTAGCGCTTTATTTTACTGCACCACTACTGCTAATGGGCCCCACTTAGTAGTAGCGCTTTTCCTGGAAAGGGCTACTACTAAGGCCCATAGCAGCAGTGTGTTTTGCTAAGCAGCGCTACTGGTAGTTGCGGCTGGTGCCACCTTTTCCACCCCCCTCCATTAGTTAGCTAGCTAGATTCACCTCTCCTCCCCAACAACTAGATCTAGCTAGCTATTTAGCCAACCACACGTGCTCTCTCGATCGTTCTCTCTCATCATCTAATTAACCGCGTGCTCTCGGTCTCTCTCGGGAGATATATATATATAGGTGAGTAAAAAGTTGTTCATATCAAGAATGGGAATATGTGTGTGAATGAGAATATTTGTGTTTGGGATATATATATATATGGAGAGATTTGTGCTAGTGACATGCCCTCGAGTTGCTAATGTTTTGCCGAAATGTCGATTTACTTCCGTTTCGGTGAATTTCGAGCAAACTCATATGTCCTATTTTTAGGCAAGGTCATGCCAAAATTTTATATATGTGACTTTGAAGCATGCATTATTTATTTCATAACCCTTTTGCTTGTTATACAACGCAGTTGGTCATGAAGGTGAGTGGATGGAAGGTGGAGCGGTACATGCAATCCGCGGTGATGGACATGTATGCAAATAATCGGACTAGGATTAGATGTCCGTGTGCAAGATGCAAGGAAGGAGTCCTTTTGGACCCTTTTGATCATGGCACTTTGAAGGCGCACCTGCTGATGAATGGTTTCATGGATGGCTATACTCAGTGGATAAGTGAAGAATAAGATGATGATGAGGACGTCCACATGGCAGGGATTAACGACATGGGGCTAGACGAAGAGATGACCGATCGACAAGAAGACGATGGCGCCGGACATGTCGGCGGGGAAGAGTCCGGAAATGACAACGGCGGCGGAGAAGATTCCGGACATGGCAAAGAAGAGTCCGGACATGGCAGAGAAGAGGCGGCGGTCACGCTGCAGTCTTCAACGCTACTAAGTGCAGTCGTGCAGGACCCTCATGTTCGAGACCTCCTTCGCAAGAGTACGACTAGCGAGAGAGCTGCTTCTAGAGAGGAGGCCAAGCTGGCGCAACTTGAAGTAGACTCGAGGACTCCATTATATGACGGTTGCGATCCCGAGGTGACCCTCTTGAATTTCACGCTCGAACTTCTAAAGACGAAGGCCAAAAACAAATGGACAGACAAAAGCCTCGATGAGCATTTGAAGTTTCTACATAACAAAGTTCTTCCCGCGGGGAACCTATGTCCTACTAGTGTCGAGGAGGCCAAGAAAATTGTTTGCCCTTTTGATTTGCCGCACATTAGGTACCACGCATGCATCAATGATTGCATCATTTATCGGGGGGAGCACGCGGAAAAAACCAGTTGTCCAGTGTGCAATGCTTCTCGATACAAGAAGGCAGGAAAGAAAGCTCCTCAGAAAGTTGTATGGTACTTTCCAATCACTCCCCGTCTACAGCGGTATTTCGTAGATCCTAAGGAAGCAAAGCTCATGCGCTAGCACGCGGAGAGGAAGAAGCCCGACGATGGAGATGATCCGAGGCTGAGACACCTCGTAGATGGTAGCCAGTGGAGAGCATTCAATGCCATATATGGATTTGCTGCAGAAGATCTAAGGAACATCGTGCTTGGTGTGAGTACCAATGGCATGAATCCGTTTGGAAACCAGAACACCAACCACATCACATGGCCCGTGTTTGTATGGATGTACAACCTCCCCCCATGGAAGTGCATGAAGACAAAGTACATACACATGAGCATGCTGATTCAAGGGCCGAAACAACCGGGAAATAGTATTAACCTGTATATGGGGCTTCTGCAAGAGGAGCTAGACACGTTATGGAAAACACCAGCATGGACATGGGACACCAGCAAAGGAGAATATTTCCATATGAAAGCCGCACTGATGACGACGGTGCACGACTATCTCGGTTACGGGTACACCTCAGGCTAGGTGTGCCACGGATACTGCGGATGCATGAGGTGCATGGATGATACAACGTCTCAGCAGCTTACGTCAACGAAAGATGGCGGGTCTGGGAAAATCGTGTACATGGGGCATCATAGATGGCTCGAGAAGGATGACCCGTGGAGAAAGCATGGAGATCTATTCAATGGGTTGGCTGAGCTTCGAGGACCTCAACGTAAGAGGAGCGGCGCCGAAATCCACAAGCTATTGAGAAACTGGGAACAATGCGCCACGCCGGGAAAGATCAAAAAGGCGTCGGAGCCGCTGCTGAAGGTATAGAAAACAAGGTCTATTTTCTGGGACTTGGAGTACTGGCCTACTCACGACATGCCTCATTGCCTTGATCCAATGCATATCACGAGGAATGTCCTCGAGAGCTTGCTTGGCACACTGATGAACATGCCGGAGAAGACCAAGGATGGGCCTAAGGCAAGGAAAGACTTGGAAGATTTGAAGACGAGGAAAGATCTCCACCGTAAAAAGTTGATGGAGGAGACGGAGACGGAGACGGAGGAGGGGGAAAGGGGCGGCAGAAAAGTCAACAAGAAGGATCAGAATTATTGCCCCCCTTCTTGCTTCACCTTAAGTGTGAAGGAGATCGATCAGTTCATCAAGTGCCTTATGGGAATCAAAGTCAGTTCCGGTTACTGTGGGAAGATAAGCAGATTTCTAGACCCCAAGAAGAAAAGGTTCAGCGGGATGAAGTCTCATGACTGTCATGTGATGATGATGCAGATACTCCCGGTTGCCATTAGAGGGATAATGGAGAAGCAGGTCCGTGACACGCTTATGGGTCTCTGCAACTTCTTCGACGTTATAGCTCGAAAGTCCATAAGTGTGAAGCAGCTCCGAAGGCTACAGGAAGAGATTGTTGTCATACTATGTGAGCTTGAGATGTACTTCCCGCCCGCGTTCTTGACGTCATGGTGCATCTGTGTGTCCACATCATGGACGACATCATCAACCTCGGGCCGCCATTCCTTCATAGCATGATGCCGTTCGAGAGGATGAATGGGATCATCAAAGGATTCGTTCGTAACATGTCCCGTCCCGAAGGGAGCATCGTCCAGGGGTATCTGACGCATGAGTGTGTCTCCTTTTGTGAGAAATATATAAGCATCAGAGACCCTATTGTTGGTTTGCCCGTCAAGAAGCACGATGGGAAGCTCGAAGGAGATGGTCACAACAATGGCCGGAGGGAATTGCACGTGGACTACTCGGATCGACGGAACGACTTTGACAGGGCTAACTTAGTGGTGCTACAACACCTAGATGTGGTAGATGATTATGTGGCACATCACAAAGAAACCATCGCAAAGAAGTACCATGATAAGGGGATGCTCAAGACGGACGACGAAGTTACTGTAGAGCACAACGCCACTTTCTTGCGTTGGTTTAAACAGCAAGTTCTTGAAAATCCCCCGGAAGAGGGCTGTTCGGATGGATTGCTCATACACGCCTTAGCACATGGCCCCGCGCCCAAGCTCGCGACCTATCAGTCCTACGATATCAATGGGTACACGTTCTACACGGAGGCCAAAGACATGGACAGTGATTACCAGAACTCCGGGGTGACAATTCAATATGTGACCGACGCCAACGGCACAACAGAAATATCCTACGGAAGGGTCGAAGAGATTTGGGAGCTTGACTATGCTGGAATGCACGATGCGACGATGTTCCGTGTCAGATGGGCCAAGGACGTCGTTAGAGAAAACAAGTATTTCACCACCATGTCTATACCAGACGCGAAGAGCACTCCCGTGAACGTTAACGTCATCGCCAAAAATGAGCCATGGGTACACGCTAAGCACGTGACACAATGCTTCTTCATAACCGACCAGGCCAATCCCAGCCGTGTTGTCGTGAGGAGATCCAAAAGGAGCATCATCGGAATGGATGGAGTAGCCAACGAGGAAGACTACGACCAATACGGCAACCCGATGAGGGAAGATGACGATGACGATGAAGCATACGTGAAAAGAAGAATCAATACTACATTACCTAAGAAAGATCATAATCCATGGCTCCGAAAAAGTCACAAGGAGGGGCTCAATTACTCGGCAACGAACAAGAAAGGGAAGAAGCTCAATGTGAAACATCGTCGACGCAGCTGATCAGAAACCTACATTTTTATATATATACCTATTTTCTATACGCACTTGAGTAACCGTTATCGGTCAACTGATATGTTACCACCGCATGCATGGTTCCGGTGATATTCGCGTAGTGGGGGAGAGGGAGACAAGCCGTCGTCGGGAGAAAAACAAAAAAACAAAAGGGAGAAAGCAGTACAAAAGAAAAAGGAAAGTAAACAGAAAAGAAAAGGAAAATAATAAAAGAAAATAAAACTAAAAACTAGAAAAGAAAAATAATAAAAAGAAAAGAATAAAAATTGGAACAGTTAGCAGAAGCGCTCGATTGGGACCAACGCTATAGCTAATATAGCTATAGCGCTGGGTTCTAAAAAAGCGCTACTACTATGTGCCATTAGCAGTAGCGTTGCTTTACAACCCAGCGCTATAGCTAAGTTAGCTATAGCGCTGGTTCGCAATCCAGCGCTACTACTACTTTGAGTTAACCCGTGAGGGCTCAAATTTTGCCAACCGCCAAGTCCCAATTGCCCCCTCTCCACCCTCTTTCCCCCACTCTGTCGCCGCCGCCGTCGCCCTGCCCGCCCTCGCGCCGTCCGTCGCCCTGCTCGCCCTCGCCCGCCGGCCGTCGCCCTGGCCACCGTCGACCTCATCACCGGCCGTCTCCTGAGCCCGTGCCCTCGACCTCACGGCGTCTCCCTTGCCCGCCCTCGACCACAACGTTGCGCCCGCCTCTCCCCTGCCCGCGCGCCCTCGACCTCGCCACCGCCGTCGTCCGCCGCCGCCCGAGCCTGAGCTCCCTCGCCGTAAGCCTCTCCTCTCCCCTGCCCTCCTCTCCCTCTCCTCTCCCCTGCCCTCCTCTCTCTCTCTCTCTCTTTTTAGGGCTTTTAGGGCAAGTTAGCAAATTTAGCAAAAAAATTTAGCAAAGTTAGCAAAATTTAGCAAAGTTATCTACTTTTCTTAGCAAATTAGGGCAGTAGCTGATTAGCAAATAGGTATAGAAAACAGTAGCAATTTTTGAAAAAAATAGTAGCAAAATTTAGAAAAACAGTAGAAATTTATGAAAAAGCTGTAGCAAAAAATTAGGTATAAAAATAGCAGCAAATAAAAAAAAGTAGCAAATTACAAAAAAAACTGTAGCAAAGTTAGCAAAATTTTGAGCAAGTTAGCAAAATTTGTAGAGAGAGAGAGAGAAAGAGAGCAAGTTTGTAGAAGGTTTGTAGCTATTTTTGTCATTTTTGTGCATTTAAGTACAAGCATGCTTTTGCTTGAATGATATATGTTGGTTTAGCAATGTTGGTTGAATGTCGAAAATTATCCGAGTGGCCTATGTTTTGCCGGAATGTTGATTCATTTCCGTTCCGGCAAATTCAGGCGCTCCATATGTCCACTTTTTAGCAAAGGTCATGCCAAAAAATTCCGTGATTTTCGGCATGACTTGCGCTAGAAACTAGGACATATGGAGTACCCGGGATTTGCCCGAAGGGGAATGAATCAACATTCCGACCAAACATAGGACCGTTTTCCCTCTTCATTATATCTTTTATTTACAATTGTTGATCAATAGGAAACATGCCTACCGACGCCGAAGTCGTGGGTGGTTCTGCTCGCCTCGAAGACCCCATCGAGGCAGCAAATCACTATTTCGATTACCTGGACGAACACCAGACGGGGTTGCATGGTGGCGGCAGTGGCACCAACCCCGACACCGACGCTGACACTGGCACCGGGACCGACACCACCCCCGAGGCCGGCAATGATGCTGTCGTAGCCGGTAAAGCAATGAAGAAGAAGAGGACACGAAGACGAAACGAGCTTGGCATCGGACAAATTGTGGTCACGGAGATGCACCCCAAGAAGTTAGAGCCAACAGAGCCGGAGGAAGCGCGCTCGTGCTGGGGCAATCAACTTGGATGCATCCTCAGGGAAACCGCCGACATCAACGACAAGAGGTTGAGGCAGATACCACATATGGAGAACATGCTCCTAAAGAAGTTGCACAACAGGTTCTTGTTCCCCGGCCGGAATGAAGAAAAATATAAAGATCTGTGGGAAGACATCGCCATGACAAAGATAAACGACAAGGCGATGGTGACGTTCACCAACGACTTGTCCTCCTGGAAAGTTCGGGTGAAAAAGCGATTGCGAAGAATGAACCGTGGTCCAAGATTCATGTTGATAATCCGTCAATAACAGAAGAGGACTTTGCAAAATTCAAGGAGAGTTGCGGTAAATAAAGTGTCATGGAAAAGTCGGAGAAAATGATGGCGCTCCAGGCCAGGAACACGCCTCCCCACCGCCTCGGAAGCCGTGATTACGAGGGGAAGAGGCACGTATGGGCCAAGGAGGACGCCGAACGTGAAAGTCACGGAATGCCAGACCCCTTGGCGGAGTTCACTGACCCGCTGGAGCATGACTGGATCAAGGCCCGGTATAAGTGGGACAAAGTGAAAAAGATCTTTTACACGGACCCAAACACGAAGGAGTTCATGATACTTCTGGTAATTGTTATATTACCACATTATCATATTAGCTTCCAATCAATTCGACTGCAAGTTTTGTCACATTAGTAAACCATCCACGTTCCTTTTGCAGAAAGAGCAGCACCAAAAGGCAGCCGAAAGCGATGAGTCGTCACAGTCGTCGGCGAGGCCCAAGTGGGACACCCCATTTAACTGGGCCCTGAACATACTGAAAAAGGTCCCGGTGGACAAGCCGCCGTCCTATGGACGTGTGCACGACGTCGGAGATGGCGCCTCGTGGAAGACGTGCTACCCCGAGGAGCCAGAGGAAAGAAGGAAGATACGGTCGGTCGTCACTCAGCAAAGCATCGACGAGAAGGTCGTGATTGTGGTCAATAAGACCAAAGCTGAGACCAAAGAAGAGTTGCTCGGGGCCGTCAGTGCAGCGGTCACTGACGCGGTGGTCAGCTTGATTCCGACATTTTTCGAATTCATGAAGAACAATCCAAATGCACGGCTGGAGGACTTTCCCATTCCCAGCTTTGTCGGGAGCAATTCGGCGAACACCACAGCAACATCACCTTCTCAAGCAACCGCAAA
Organism: Triticum aestivum; assembly: GCF_018294505.1. Classification (NCBI taxonomy): domain Eukaryota; kingdom Viridiplantae; phylum Streptophyta; class Magnoliopsida; order Poales; family Poaceae; genus Triticum; species Triticum aestivum. Next base: position 58,148,909 of record NC_057799.1, read on the forward strand.
AGGTCCCGCTCCTGTTCATAGCAGCCCGACCTCCGTCTCTTCCATGCTCGGTGGGCCTTCATCGCTGGCTGAGCTCGACGCCCTCACGGTAATTACGCGTCATACCCTTTTCACCAGCATGTCTATAGTCTTCCGTTTCAGTTGCCTTTCGGATGTTTGACGTCGCAGACATGTCTCCTTCGTAGGCCGACGACACCCCGTGCACCCTACTCTATGAAATCAAGGGCCAGAAGGTGGCTGTCGGAAAGGCAACGATCGTGAAGCCGAAGGACCGCATGTTCCACAACCGAGAGATGCCTGATTGCGTCTTCAAGGTTAACATGGCCAGTGTCTTAGCGGGCTTCGAGGATTTGCCTCCTCCGGTACCAGTCGATGATGACGAGACCCCTAAGATAATTAGCGCATGCAAGAGCTAGTTCTTGCCTTGGCCGAAGTCTCTTCTTCATCTCGAGGCTCCCAGAAACACACCAACGCCACCTTCTCAAGAAGGTATGAACACCACCCCACCTACGACATTACATGCACCTGTCGTGGTGAGTGATAGCGGACGATGAGAGGGAGAGCCTCCATTAGTGCCAGATGATGTAGCCCCCGCTGTTAAAGAAGCAAAATGTTGATGATGACATGGAGGATGATGATGATGACCCAGACAAGTATTTCAATACCACCTATGATGATGGAGGATTGATGGCTCGGGACGGCGAAGACTCAGGCTATGAGCATGGAGATGATGACTTGATGCTGCCTGATTTGCCGGAGCCAGAATGTCCTAAGGCGGAATGCAAAAAGTCTCTCTTCAAGCGATCCTCGCAGGAGACGCCTCCAGATGCCGCCTGTACCCAGCAACCCCCCGAGGCCCGTCCACTGATTAGCCCGACGACACTGGGGGTGGTGGTTAGGGAAGGCATGGTGGGCTCACTACCGCCACCCGCCAAGAAGCAAAGGAGGAGACCGGACAAGAAAGGCCCTAAAGGCGCCAGAGCTGCTTCAAGCAGCCAGCCGCCTCTGAAGCCCCGGGTGGTAGACAGAATACCTGTCAAAGGTGCGAAGCGCTTCCATGTCGCCGGCGAGCCGATCCTACCTGCTAAAGCGCTAGAGCACATACTGAACAATGATCTAAGGAGACTCCATGAAGATGTGCTGGCCAGAGAGAAAAGCCTTCTGGTCGCGGAAAAACCAGGATACCCGCTTTACGCGGCTCAGGTGCCGGGTGGGAAGTTGTACGTCGAGAGATGGCCCGCGAATAAGTTCATCCTGTGATTTGACTACATCTATGACATGTTCCACATGACCAAGCTGGATTTCCAGTTCATCCGCATGTATGCGCTGTATCTGAACTACTTCATCAGGGTCGAGAACATCAAATATATCTGCGTCGCGGACCCGTTCTATATGCACGAGAGCTTCTTGGCAGTTTGCAAAGAGCACCATGACTATGTGAGCAAGTACCTCGGCGAATTCATGATCGCTAATAAGGACAAGGAAGTGATTCTCTTGCCTTATCATCCCACGTAAGTTATCCGCACATATCCTTTCGTAAGTGTTAATCATTCCTTTGCAAGCATGGAGGCTAATTTGAGGTGTACTTAATTTGCGCAGTGGGGGCGCTGTCCTCATCGTTCTGTCCCCGGAATAGTCCCATGCGATGTACTTGGACTCATCGAAGAACCTCAGGAAAAAGGATTACAAGCACATAAAGAGTGTTCTCGATAGTGCCCTGTTAACCTTCAGCCTGTCTGGTGGATATATCAAGGTGAAAAAGTACAGGAATCGCGGGCTGGCTTTCGGTCATAAGACCGACTTCTGCTGCATCCAGCAACCGCACACCAGTATGGCTGATGGATTCTACCTCATGCATCACCTGCTCGAGTACAGAAGGGATAATCAACGCCTTCGCATGTCACATACTACCAACGATGCCGAGATTGTCAGCTGGGCCACAAGCATAGGAAGGACACCGGATCATCGAATCAGAGCTGAGTTTTATCACGTAGAGTGTGAACTTGCCCAAGTGATCATGAAGCAGGTCCTCGAACCAACAGGGATGTTCTACCATGGGCCAATCACGCGGGAAGATGTCCGAGCATTGCTACTCGCTCAGCGTCTGGACCTTAAGCCTTTCAAGAAGCTCGGGTGCTTCCTCCCTGACTATGAAGACTGGACCGCCGACATGGAGGACTGATTGTTGATGACAATGTGTCACTACTGTCTTTCTATGGCAAAACTTTGAATTTATGCATGGCAAAACTATGTGATGTAACTAAACCGTGGTCCTGAAATAGCGCAGATCGCTCTAGTTAATTAGTTTGGGTATGAGGAACTTCGTCATTTATGTTTACTATTGGTTGCTTGTATTTTGCTAATTATGCAGCTTTGTTTTCTTAAGTACATTATGTTGCATATTATCGTTCAATTCATCAACTCACGATGCAGGTACATAGATCAGAGATGGCGAAGGGCTACTACGCCATGTACGTTGGGAGGGTTCCAGGATTCTACGACCACTGGCCAGCCGCTCAGGCCCAGGTGCACAGGTACCCGGGAGCTAGCCACAGTGGGTTCGATAGCAGAGCCGAAGCGGAAAGTAGTTAGTTGAGGTGGACTCTCCAGCATGAGCAGGGGCGAGACCGCCGGTACTACTTAGTCGCGCTCTTGCTCATGCTGATCGCTCTTCTCTTCTACATCATGGTTTATATAGAGATGATGAAACTTGTGTGTGTGTCATGACCATGCAGTTGCACTTATTCGAGACATGACATGATCGCACTTGTGTATCGCTATTTTCGAGATGTGATGATATTTCGGTTGAATGATGATGATCATGGTATGATGAGACTACTGTATGTCTATGATATGATGAGAATAGTGTATGTTTAGTATGATCTGATGAAACTATTGTATAGAGCCTGTATAAATACAGCACAAATACGTAGGGGTGCAGATCAGCGAAAGCAGGAACATTAGCAGTAGCGCTGGAAAGCACCTAGCAGTAGCGCTGGCTTAGCATCAGTGCTTCATATGAACAAGCGCTACCGATAGTTATTAGTAGCGCTGGTCCAGGAAGCGCTACTTCTAACAGTACTTACCAGTAGCGCTGCCCATACCAGCACTACTGCCACAACTTAGCTGTAGCGCGCTAGCAGTAGCGCTGGACCCAGCGCTACTGCTATGCATATTTCAAGCGCTACTACTAGGGTTTTCCCTAGTAGTGGTCCTCGCCGCCTTCGACCTCGTCATCGGAGGAGAGCGTGATAACCTCGCCGCCCTCCACGCCGGCAAAGATCGCCCGCTCCGCCTCCACGAGCTCCAGGTGCTGCGGGCGGAGCTCTTGCATTTAGGCCTCTGATACGTCTCCAACGTATCTATAATTTTTGATTGCTCCATGCTATATTATCTACTGTTTTGGACAATATTGGGCTTTATTATCCACTTTTATATTATTTTTTGGACTAACCTATTAACCGGAGGCCCAGCCCAGAATTGTTGTTTTTGCCTATTTCAGAGTTTCGCAGAAAAAGAATATCAAACGGAGTCCAAACGGAATGAAACCTTCGGGAGCGTGATTTTTGGAACGAACATGATCCAGGAGACTTGGACCCTACGTAAGAGAAGCTTCCAGGAGGCCACGAGGTAGGGGGCACACCCACCCCCCCCCCCCAGGGCGCGCCCTCCACCCTCATGGGCCCCATGTTGCTCCACCGACGTACTTTTTCCTCCTACATATACCTACGTACCCCCAAACGATCAGATACGGAGCCAAAAACCTAATTCCACCGCCGCAACCTTCTGTACCCACGAGATCCCATCTTGGGGCCTGCTCCGGAGCTCCGCCGGAGGGCGCATCCATCACGGAGGGCTTCTACATCAACACCATAGCCTCTCCGATGAAGTGTGAGTAGTTTACCTCAGACCTTCGGGTCCATAGTTAGTAGCTAGATGGCTTCTTCTCTCTTTTTGGATCTCAATACAATGTTCTCCCCCTCTCTCGTGGAGATCTATTGTGACGCCCGGATGATCAAGCTACAGTAAACCTCTGCTAATGGTGCGACGTCACCTCGGTTACTGTTGATAAACTCGAGTTAGTTCAAAAACGATTCAAGTTAAAATTTAAAATATAGGCCAACAATAAAAGTTTTCAAATAATGAAAACTAAACTAAAAACTGAAAACTAAATTGTTCAAAATTTAGAAAATAAATCATGGGTGATTGTGGTGGAGAAACCACGTTTTGATAAAATGTTTAGATGCAATAAATTAATTAAAACAGGGGCTAAAAAATTACTTAAATGCTTTTAATTAGCAAACAAATATAAACCTATTTTATTAAAGTGTGAAACTTCTTGTGACAGAGGGGTAATTTAAAACACTAATTTAAGTGTTGGTCTCATATTTTTATAAAACTAAAATCTACTAGTAATAAAATAAAACAGTAAAGAGAAAAGGAAAAGAAACAAAAAAAAGAACGAGAGAGCCCCCCCCCCCAATTGGGCCTCGGCCCAGCAGGCTACCAGGCCGCCAGGCCGGCCCAACCGCGCCCTCTACTAACCCCCCTGGGTGCCCGAAACCCTAGCCGGTCAACCCTCTTCCTCCCGATCCCCACTCCCCCACTCGCTCCCTGCACGCCCCTCTCCCCTTTCCCCTGCAGAGGGCCCCGACCCCTTCGCCACGCTGCCGCCGCCCGGCGCCTCCGGCCACCCCCTCGCCGGCGCCTGCCTCCCCGACTCCCCCCGCATGGCGCCCGCCCCACCTCGACCCGAGCTAGATCGTGATCGACCCCGCTGCGCCCCGACGACCGAGCCTCGCCACCCGGTGCCGCTCGACGCCCTCGTCCACGACGACGCCATCGCTAGCCCCCGCCGGACCGCCTCCTCGACCCCGCCCCGCCTCTCCATCGACGGCCTGCATCGAGCCTCGCCGTCGCCCCTCGCCACCTCACAGGCGCCCGCCTCCCTGTCTCCTCCCGCACGACGCGCCCCGACCCTGCGCCTGCCCCTGACGTCGCCGCCTCCCCGATGCCGTCGCCAGACTGCCCCGCCCCGCCTCTCCATCATCGGTCGTCGCCTCGTCCTCGCCCCGCCATTGCCGGTCCACCCCAAGCCGCGTCGAGCCCACTGCCCCCTCCCTACAGCTTCGCGGTGAGCCGTCGCGCCGGTTGCGCCTCCCCTCTCCTCCCCCCTCTCTGCTCCCGTACTCCGCCGTCGCACCGCGCGACCCGACCACGCTCGATGCGCATGCCCGCGCAACGCCGACCTCGCCCTGGTGCCGTGCCACTCCTGCGCCGCTCGCCCGAGACCCCCTGCTGCTGCTCTGCACAGCCCCCTGGCCGCGCCCACGCCCCCTCTGCTCCGCCCGCCACGGATCCGTTCGCCCCGGCAGTGCCCTTGCCTGCCCCGCGCGCCGTACCCCCCCCCCCGCCGGAGCTCCCCTGCCGCCCCGCAGCGCCCGGTCGGGTGCGCCTCTGTTCGGGCTAGCGCCCGTGCGCCCGCTGCGCGGACGCCCGCACCCTGCGCCCGCAAACCCACTATGCCCCCGTGGCCCTATGACATATGGGGCCCAACCCCAGAACGAAAAGAAAAAATAATAATAAATAATAATATAAATAAAGCAAATAGTAAAAATAAATTTAATTAATTAACTAAATTAATTAAGTTAATTAATCATGTTTAAATTAATCTAATTAATTAGCTAATTTAATTAAACAGTACTTAGTTTAACCAAAACCTAATTAACCTAAACAGAGAATGACAGGTGGGTCCCACTGGACCCACATGTCAGTTTGACTTAGTCAACTCCTATTGACTGCTGATGCCAGCATGACATCATGCTGATGTCATAAATCCAATTTCGAACTAAATTAAATGATTAATTAAATTCCAGAAATTAGTAAATCTTTAGAAAATCATATCTTTTAAACCGTAGCTCAGATGAAAATACTTTCTACATGAAAGTTGCTCAGAACGACGAGACGAATCCGGATACGCAGTCCGTTCGTCCACCACACCTCCCTAACCTATCGAACTCGCAACTTTCCCCCTTCGGTCCATCTGTCCGAAAACGCAAAACATCGGGAATACTTTCCCGGATGTTCCCCCCCTTCGCCGGTACCACCTACTGTCGCGTTAGGACACACCTCTCACTGCTCATTGTCATGTCACGCATCGTCATGTTTATGTTTGCATCATGTTTACTGTTTCTTCCCCCTCTTCTCTCCGGTAGACTACGAGACCGACACTGCTGCTGCCCAGTTCGACTACGGAGTTGACGACCCCTCCTACTTGCCAGAGCAACCAGGCAAGCCCCCCCCCCCTTGATCACCAGCTATCGCCTATTCTTCTCTATACTGCTTGCATTAGAGTAGTGTAGCATGTTACTGCTTTCCGTTAATCCTATCCTGATGCATAGCCTGTCATTGTTGCTACAGTTGTTACCCTTACCTGCTATCCTACTGCTTAGTATAGGATGCTAGTGTTCCATCAGTGGCCCTACACTCTTGTCCGTCTGCCATGCTATACTACTGGGCCGTGATCACTTCGGGAGGTGATCACGGGTATATACTATATACATTATATACATGACACATGTGGTGATTAAAGTCGGGTCGGCTCGGTGAGTACCCGCAAGTGATTCTGATGAGGGGGCTGAAAGGACAGGTGGCTCCACCCCGGTAGAGGTGGGCCTGGGTTCCTGATGGCCCCCGACTGTTACTTGTGGCGGAGCGACAGGGCAGGTTGAGACCACCTAGGAGAGAGGTGGGCCTGGCCCTGGTCGGCGTTCGTGGATACTTAACACGCTTAACGAGATCTTGGTATTTGATCTGAATCTGGCCATTTGGTCTATACGCACTAACCATCTACGCGGGAGTAGTTATGGGTATCCCGGCGTCGTGGTATCAGCCGAAGCCTTCGTGACGTCAGCGACTGAGTGGCGCGCGCCGGATTGGACTGGAATGCCACTAGGCTAGGTCTGCTTCCGGCCGCGTACGCAACGTGCAGGTGTGCATAGGGCGATGGGCCCAGACCCCTGCGCGCATAGGGTTAGACCGGCGTGCTGACCTCTCTGTTGTGCTTAGGTGGGGCTGCGACGTGTTGATCTTACGAGGCCGGGCATGACCCAGAAAAGTGTGTCCGGCCAAATGGGATCGAGCGTGTTGGGTTATGTGGTGCACCCCTGCAGGGAAGTTTATCTATTCGAATAGCCGTGTCCCTCGGTAAAAGGACGACCCGGAGTTGTACCTTGACCTTATGACAACTAGAACTGGATACTGAATAAAATACACCCTTCCAAGTGCCAGATACAACCCGGTGATCGCTCTCTAACAGGGCGACGAGGAGGGGATCGCCGGGTAGGATTATGCTATACGATGCTACTTGGAGGACTTCAATCTACTCTCTTCTACATGCTGCAAGATGGAGGCTGCCAGAAGCGTAGTCTTCGACAGGATTAGCTATCCCCCTCTTATTCTGGCATTCTGCAGTTCAGTCCACTGATATGGCCCTTTACACATATACCCATGCATATGTAGTGTAGCTCCTTGCTTGCGAGTACTTTGGATGAGTACTCACGGTTGCTTTTCTCCCTCTTTTCCCCTTTCTATACCTGATTGTCGCAACCAGATGCTGGAGTCCAGGAGCTAGAGATCCCGAGGATGATTCTACGTGGAGTTCGGCTTCGAGGAGTAGTTAGGAGGTCCCAGGCAGGAGGCCTTGCCTTTTCGATCGTTGCTACTTTTGTGCTAGCCTTCTTAAGGCAAACTTGTTTAATCTATGTCTGTATTCCGATATTGTTGCTTCCGCTGACTCGTCTATGATCGAGCACTTGTATTCGAGCCCTCGAGGCCCCTGGCTTGTATTATGATGCTTGTATGACTTATTTATGTTTTAGAGTTGTGTTGTGATATCTTCCCGTGAGTCCCTGATCTTGATCGTACACATTTGCGTGCATGATTAGGGTACGGTCAAATCGGGGGCGTCACAAGTTGGTATCAGAGCCGACTGCCTGTAGGAATCCCCCTTCCACACTCCTTGGCCGAAGTCGAGGCTAGTCATTGAAAAACTTTTACTAACATGGTTGTGTGGCTTACGGGCCCACGTCGCCATTGGGTGGTATTAGGATCTTTTACTCCTTGTCTATACTCTGGGACTCTGATCTCTCTTCTATTCGGGTTAAGTGAATTTTGCTAAATCTAACATTAGGATCTCGTTATCACTTTCACCCGGAGAGCCCCTTATTACTGATGATCGTCTGCTGCACGTGAAGACCCTGAAGATACTCTCCGCTGATAACCCGAGAACTTGTGTTCATCGCTTTTGCAATTCCCTTTCATCGATAAACTCCTATGGATAACCACGTATACTCGCCACTCATACAATGTTTCCCAGTTGATCTTGTTATTACAAGATACCCCGAAATTCTCTCTGTTGTTACGAGAATCCTTTGAGCTTACTGCCTTGCTGTTCTTTGTCACCTGAATACCCCTACGGATAATTCTCGCACTTACCGAGTATCCGCTCATCCCCAGTTGATTCAAGTATTTCACAATAGTCTTCAAAATACTATTCGATCTTCCGAAAATCCTCAGGAGCCTATTGCTCTTGAAATTCTTGTTTGCTTGCATTATGGTTAATCCCATAAGTCTCGTAATCTTATTGGCATCTCTTGTCATTATCATTTTCAGTCCGTTGATTCAATTTGTTGCGAATGCTCGCAATCCTCAATCATATCCTAGAATTCATCCTTCTGGCTCAGACGTCATTTTAAACGTGAGCTGGATCTCGACCTATCAAATTGCCATCGATTGTACCCCTAAGCCTACTCAACTTATCCATCCTTGATCAGAGCGTTGCTTCTGACCCCCTGATTTGGAAATCATAATTCTTTTGCATTTGAACTTTGAGTTAGTTAGTTGTTTCTATAATCAGATCTCCTTGCATTCTTCTTCCTCTGGTTGAGTACCGATGCTCACATCAGATCCCTTGTGGACCATCGGTTCCTTTGTTGGATTTTATCCGACAGTGTCCTTCATATTGAATAACCTTGTGAGCCTTCCATGGGTATATAATGCCTTTGGTAAATTGTATCATCTGCTTTTGAACAATGCTCTTCTTTCGAGCTTGTAATATTTACTTCGAAGTTTGTGGTATATGTTCCTAAGATGCCCTGATGGGTTGAACCTATGCCTTCCTTAATCTGTGTGAACCCGAAAGTTTTCCAAGGTTCATACTCCTCTGGTAATTCACCAGGTAGGTCTTCGCACTCAAATTATTTTTAATAGAGCAGTGAATGAAAGGTTATGCATTGCAGAAGTGGGAGTCGACCTTGAACTTTGTGTTCATGCCCATGGACACGATGTAGATCTTATCATTAAAAGCTTCTCTTAAATTAATTATTACCTTGGTATAAGTTCATCTTATATCTGGGATCTGGCCTTTTGCAATCGTGGTTCCGACCATGTTCTCCTTTAAACACCATTTCTCGTGCAAGTTTAAGCACTTGTCTTCTGCAAAGCAATACCCTAGTCCAACCTCTACCTTGATCTGTCGTCGAGTATTACCCCCTGGTATCTCGAGATTATCATGGAACTGCATAACTTCTTATGAGTTCTTCATCAAGTGCTACATTCTCATTTATTCCAATTTTTCACAAGCCCCGAGTTATTAAACACTCAAGGTCATCGATAACTGAATCGAGTCCGCATCACGATTAAACAACTCTTAGTAATCTCCTTTGCTTCCGAGTTTGTACTCGATCACGTCATCCCTAGCCTATTTGGCTATATCATTGTCGTGATGATTTTAAGTGTGCTACCTGGTTCTTATTCCCGGAACACAACTTTTCGACGATGAGCTAAGCTTACGTCGACCTCCCTCGTCTTATCATTTCGCCTTGGACAACAAGCTTGGTCTCGAGTTTGTGTCATACCCCTGGTTCCAACAACCTTTCGCTTTCATCATTCCTTTGACTTGATGTCATCGTCGATCAATTACATCTTCTTGAAAACCTCTCACCAAATTTGTCGTGATCATTGTCAACAATTTGACTTCTTCCAACTTGTGTGTCGAAATTCAGGGTGAGAAATACCATCCTTGCCCCTCGATGAATTGTGTTATCATCGACAACATTCTTGCCTCCCCTCAACACAAACTTGTTCATATTTTGTGTTGTATCTTGATTTCCCTGCTATCCAACTTATGTTATGTTCTACCGTGGAGTATTACCATCTTTGATGTCAAGAATGTCGTGAGCATTACTTCACCTCTTAAGAATTCTTGGTACAGTGATACTTCTCGCCATCACCATTCTTTCTTGGTCCCCGTGTTGTTTCTAAAACGAAATACCGACAAATGGTCTGTGATGTGTAAATTCTAAACTTCTAGCAACCCTATTGCTTTGAAGTTATTGGTCTATAGTTTCATTCTACGTCCATGGCTTAATGAATCATCATTCGAACATTGATTGTGCTACCTAGCCCATATTTCGGGTGCACATTTCAACCAATGTTTAATTGTGTATGTTTTCCTCGAGCATACATCATTAAGTCATTCGATCTAGCTAATGTTATCTCCTTGTTCACATAGTGGTGGAAATCCATCTTTTGGAAATCTCAATGGATTGTCGCTGAGTCAATCAGTCACCTCCTCACCTCTCCTTGATGTAATGATGAACCCTTGTTCGGAACTCGCTTCCATAGTTCATCTCCCGAGAATCTTCGATGTCGTTTCGACAATTTGTGTTGCACCTTTCTTCTCAGGCATCCTGAGTCTGAGTTATCCTGACACCAATCAGATCTGAATCTCGGTCAGATATGATGGTTGGAACATATTTCCAAGAGTTATAACATTGGTCCTTATAAGACCCGGTAAGGTGATGCCATGCTTAACACACCTGTCGGGGGACCTATTGTTATAGTTTCCTTTTTTAGCAAGGCTAGCCATTCTTCCATGAGGAAATTGTAAGACTTATTCTATAAGTTGTTCCTGATGGATCCTTTTTGTTTCCAAATTATGATCTTCACCTGTTGACCATGTCAATGCTATCTCAAAGCATGTCTATGGTACTCCGATTTTCAACGGGAACATTGAAGCACAATGCTAAATGTTTCCTGCACAATTATCCAAACACTGCTGTATGGGTAATGTCATGAAAATTCTCTCCCGTACCTAGAGAGTTTCCTACATAATATCATGTCATGGATATCATGCTCTGCTTGTCCTTGGGAAGGATATACCCTTGAAATATGTGTTTAAACACATTTTTCCTTTCCATTCTTCTGTTTAATCTGATAATCATATTTTCCTTTCCATTGTTTGGTTTAACCTTTCTGGTGATCTATATGATCTAAGCAGTAATATTCTCCTGCTTATGTAAACACCTCGGTGTACAACTCTGTCAGTAAGACCCTGTTACTATTGTTGGTGACATTTCAGTAACCACCGATGGACGAGAACTTTGCCTAATGGTCCGCCTCGTTTCAACAAGCAGGAAAATGGTTCTCTTCGTCCCTCGCCCTTGGTACCGACGATGTGGCTGACATATAACTGACAGGCTACCCTCTGGCATGCCTTGCTATCATGATCGTGCAAGATGTCACCGCCCTTCCTACTTTTAACCCACATGGTGGGCCCATAACCCACAGTTCCACAGGATCGAAACCTGACTCTCCTATGCACCCCCTGTTCCCAAATTTATTCATCGCGTGTGGCCTCGTATGTAATTCACGGACCACCGTCCTACTGATCTATACTGGCATCAGACATAATACTTATTCCGATTGCTTTGAACCCCTTTCACACTTTGTTTCAGGCTTCGAACGATTGCCTACCCGTTTGAAACTCCTCATGGTACTTTCTTACTTGCTCTCGGCTTTTCTTAAGATTTAGTTCGAGAGATACTTTCCGCCACCTTCCCCGATGATATTGACCAGATAGTAAACCCTGCAGAAGTCCGTTCTTCCAGAATACCCCCTTACTCTGTCGTAAGTACGATGGAGTTCCCGAAGAAAGGACGACAACTTTATCATGATGACCTGAAACAGCAGAATGAAGTCATCAATGTAATGGATCAACCTCTTCGAGAAGAACAACCAAGACCAAGAACACTCCCTAGAATTTCGTAACCCGAACCTTCCCCCTTTACTTCCCTCTTAAATTTCGGGACGAGATTTCTTGTAGTGGAGGAGAATTGTGACGCCCGGATGATCAAGCTACAGTAAACCTCTGCTAATGGTGCCACGTCACCTCGGTTACTGTTGATAAACTCGAGTTAGTTCAAAAACGATTCAAGTTAAAATTTAAAATATAGGCCAACAATAAAAGTTTTCAAATAATGAAAACTAAACTAAAAACTGAAAACTAAATTGTTCAAAATTTAGAAAATAAATCATGGGTGATTGTGGTGGAGAAACCACATTTTGATAAAATGTTTAGATGCAATAAATTAATTAAAACAGGGGCTAAACAATTACTTAAATGCTTTTAATTAGCAAACAAATATAAACCTATTTTATTAAAGTGTGAAACTTCTTGTGACAGAGGGGTAATTTAAAACACTAATTTAAGTGTTGGTCTCATATTTTTATAAAACTAAAATCTACTAGTAATAAAATAAAACAGTAAAGAAAAAAGGAAAAGAAACAAACAAACAAAAAAGAAAAAGAAAGAGAGAGCCCCCCCCCCAATTGGGCCTCGGCCCAGCAGGCTACCAGGCCGCCAGGCCGGCCCAACCGCGCCCTCTACTAACCCCCCTGGGTGCCCGAAACCCTAGCCGGTCAACCCACTTCCTCCCGATCCCCACTCCCCCACTCGCTCCCTGCACGCCCCTCTCCCATTTCCCCGCCTAGATCGGGGCAGAGGGCCCCGACCCCTTCGCCACGCTGCCGCCGCCCGGCGCCTCCGGCCACCCCCTCGCCGGCGCCTGCCTCCCCGACTCCCCCCGCATGGCGCCCGCCCCACCTCGACCCGAGCTAGATCGGGATCGACACCGCTGCGCCCCGACGACCGTGCCTCGCCGCCCGATGCCGCTCGACGCCCTCGTCCACGACGACGCCATCGCTAGCCCCCGCCGGACCGCCTCCTCAACCCCGCCCCGCCTCTCCATCGACGGCCTGCATCGAGCCTCGCCGTCGCCCCTCGCCACCTCACAGGCGCCCGCCTCCCTGTCTCCTCCCGCACGACGCGCCCCGACCCTGCGCCTGCCCCTGACGTCGTCGCCTCCCCGATGCCGTCGCCAGACTGCCCCGCCCCGCCTCTCCATCATCGGTCGTCGCCTCGTCCTCGCCCCGCCATTGCCGGTCCACCCCAAGCCGCCTCGAGCCCACTGCCCCCTCCCTACAGCTTCGCGCTGAGCCGTCGCGCCGGTTGCGCCTCCCCTCTCCTCCCCCTCTCTGCTCCCGTACTCCGCCGTCGCACCGCGCGACCCTGCCACGCTCGATGCGCATGCCCGCGCAACGCCGTCCTCGCCCTGGTGTCGTGCCACTCCTGCGCCGCTCGCCCGAGACCCCCTGCTGCTGCTCTGCACAGCCCCCTGGCCGCGCCCACGCCCCCTCTGCTCCGCCCGCCACGGATCCGTTCGCCCCGTCGGTGCCCTTGCCCGCCCGCGCGCCGTACCCCCTCGCCGGAGCTCCCCTGCCGCCCCGCAGCGCCCGCTCGGGTGCGCCTCTGTTCGGGCTGGCGCCCGTGCGCCCGCTGCGCGGACGCCCGCACCCTGCGCCCGCAAACCCACTATGCCCCCGTGGCCCTATGACATATGGGGCCCAACCCTAGAATGAAAAGAAAAAAATAATAAATAATAATATAAATAAAGCAAATAGTAAAAATAAATTTAATTAATTAATTTAATTAATCATGTTTAAATTAATCTAATTAATTAGCTAATTTAATTAAATAGTACTTAGTTTAACTAAAACCTAATTAACCTAAACAGAGAATGACAGGTGGGTCCCACTGGACCCACATGTCAGTTTGACTTAGTCAACCCCTATTGACTGCTGATGCCAGCATGACATCATGCTGATGTCATAAATCCAATTTTGAACTAAATTAAATGATTAATTAAATTCCAGAAATTAGTAAATCTTTAGAAAATCATATCTTTTAAACCGTAGCTCAGATGAAAATACTTTCTACATGAAAGTTGCTCAGAACGACGAGACGAATCCGGATACGCAGTCCGTTCGTCCACCACACCTCCCTAACCTATCAAACTCGCAACTTTCCCCCTTCGGTCCATCTGTCCGAAAACGCAAAACATCGGGAATACTTTCCCGGATGTTCCCCCCCTTCGCCGGTACCACCTACTGTCGCGTTAGGACACACCTCGCACTGCTCATTGTCATGTCATGCATCGTCATGTTTATGTTTGCATTGTGTTTACTATTTCTTCCCCCTCTTCTCTCCGGTAGACTACGAGACCGACACTGCTGCTGCCCTGTTCGACTACGGAGTTGACGACCCCTCCTACTTGCCAGAGCAACCAGGCAAGCCCCCCCCCCCTTGATCACCAGCTATCGCCTATTCTTCTCTATACTGCTTGCATTAGAGTAGTGTAGCATGTTACTGCTTTCCGTTAATCCTATCCTGATGCATAGTCTGTCATTGTTGCTACAGTTGTTACCCTTACCTGCTATCCTACTTCTTAGTATAGGATGCTAGTGTTCCATCAGTGGCCCCACACTCTTGTCCGTCTGCCATGCTATACTACTGGGCCGTGATCACTTTGGGAGGTGATCACGGGTATATACTATATACATTATATACATGACACATGTGGTGACTAAAGTCGGGTCGGCTCGGTGAGTACCCGCAAGTGATTCTGATGAGGGGGCTGAAAGGACAGGTGGCTCCACCCCGGTAGAGGTGGGCCTGGGTTCCTGACGGCTCCCGACTGTTACTTGTGGCGGAGCCACAGGGCAGGTTGAGACCACCTAGGAGAGAGGTGGGCCTGGCCCTGGTCGGCGTTCGCAGATACTTAACACGCTTAACGAGATCTTGGTATTTGATCTGAGTCTGGCCATTTGGTCTATACGCACTAACCATCTACGCGGGAGTAGTTATGGGTATCCCGGCGTCGTGGTATCAGCCGAAGCCTTCGTGACGTCAGCGACTGAGTGGCGCGCGCCGGATTGGACTGGAATGCCACTAGGCTAGGTCTGCTTCCGGCCGCGTACGCAACGTGCAGGTGTGCATAGGGCGATGGGCCCAGACCCCTGTGCGCATAGGGTTAGACCGGCGTGCTGACCTCTCTGTTGTGCTTAGGTGGGGCTGCGACGTGTTGATCTTACGAGGCCGGCATGACCCAGAAAAGTGTGTCCGGCCAAATGGGATCAAGCGTGTTGGGTTATGTGGTGCACCCCTGCAGGGAAGTTTATCTATTTGAATAGCCGTGTCCCTCGATAAAAGGACGATCCGGAGTTGTACCTTGACCTTATGACAACTAGAACTGGATAGTGAATAAAATATACCCTTCCAAGTGCCAGATACAACCCGGTGATCGCTCTCTAACAGGGCGACGAGGAGGGGATCGCCGGGTAGGATTATGCTATACGATGCTACTTGGAGGACTTCAATCTACTCTCTTCTACATGCTGCAAGATGGAGGCTGCCAGAAGCATAGTCTTCGACAGGATTAGCTATCCCCCTCTTATTCTGGCATTCTGTAGTTCAGTCCACTGATATGCCCTTTACACATATACCCATGCATATGTAGTGTAGCTCCTTGCTTGCGAGTACTTTGGATGAGTACTCACGGTTGCTTTTCTCCCTCTTTTTCCCCTTTCGTTTCTACCTGGTTGTCGCAACCAGATGCTGGAGTCCAGGAGCTAGAGATCCCGAAGATGATTCTACGTGGAGTTCGGCTTCGAGGAGTAGTTAGGAGGTCCCAGGCAGGAGGCCTTGCCTTTTCGATCGTTGCTACTTTTGTGCTAGCCTTCTTAAGGCAAACTTGTTTAACCTATGTCTGTATTCCGATATTGTTGCTTCCGCTGACTCGTCTATGATCGAGCACTTGTATTCGAGCCCTCGAGGCCCCTGGCTTGTATTATGATGCTTGTATGACTTATTTATGTTTTAGAGTTGTGTTGTGATATCTTCCCGTGAGTCCCTGATCTTGATCGTACACGTTTGCGTGCATGATTAGTGTACGGTCAAATCGGGGGCGTCACATCTATTCGATGTAATCTTCTTTTTGCGGTGTGTTTGTTGAGACCGATGAATTGTGGGTTTATGATCAAGATTATCTATGAACAATATTTGAATCTTCTCTGAATTCTTTTATGTATGATTGGTTATCTTTGCAAGTCTCTTCGAATTATCAGTTTGGTTTGGCCTACTAGATTGATCTTTCTTGCAATGGGAGAAGTGCTTAGCTTTGGGTTCAATCTTGCGGTGTCCTTTCCCAGTGACAGTAGGGGCAGCAAGGCACGTATTGATTGTTGCCATCGAGGATAACAAGATGGGGTTTTTTATCATATTGCATGAATTTATCCCTCTACATCATGTCATCTTGCTTAAGGCGTTACTCTGTTTTCATGAACTTAATACTCTAGATGCATGCTGGATAGCGGTCGATGAGTGCAGTAATAGTAGTAGATGCAGGCACGAATCTGTCTACTTGTCTGGGACGTGATGCCTATATACATGATCATACCTAGATATTCTCATAACTATGCTCAATTCTGTCAATTGCTCAACAGTAATTCATTCACCCACCGTAAAATACTTATGCTCTTGAGAGAAGCCACTAGTGAAACCTATGGCCCCCGGGTCTATCTTCATCATATTAATCTTCCAACACTTTGTTATTGGTTTTGCTTTTTTACTTTGCTTTTATTTTACTTTGCATCTTTATCATAAAAATACCAAAAGTATTATCCTATCATATCTATCTGATCTCACTCTCGTAAGTGACCGTGAAGGGATTGACAACCCCTTATCGCGTTGGTTGCGAGGATTTATTTGTATTGTGCAGGTGCGAGGGACTCGCGCGTAGCCTCATACTGGATTGATACCTTGGTTCTCAAAAAGTGAGGGAAATACTTACGCTACTTTGCTGCATCACCCTTTCCTCTTCAAGGGAAAAACCAACGCAGTGCTCAAGAGGTAGCAAGAAGGATTTCTGGCGCCGTTGCCGGGGAGGTCTACGCAAAAGTCAACATACCAAGTACCCATCACAATCCCTTATCTCCTGCATTACATTATTTGCCATTTGCCTCTCGTTTTCCTCTCCCCCACTTCACCCTTGCCATTTTATTTGCCCTCTCTTTTTCGTTCGCCTCTTTTTCGCTTGCTTTTTGTTAGCTCGTGTGTTGGATTGCTTGCTTGTCACGATGGCTCAAGATAATACCAAATTATGTGACTTTACCAATACCAACAATAATGATTTCCTTAGCACTCCGATTGCTCCTCTTACCAATACTGAATCTTGTGAAATCAATGCTGCTTTGTTGAATCTTGTCATGAAAGATCAATTCGCCGGCCTTCCTAGTGAAGATGCCGCTACTCATCTAAATAGCTTCGTTGATTTGTGTGATATGCAAAAGAAGAAAGTTATTGATAATGATATTGTTAAATTGAAGCTATTTCCTTTTTTCTTAGAGATCGTGCTAAAGCTTGGTTTTCGTCTTTGCCTAAAAATAGTATTGATTCTTGGAACAAGTGCAAAGATGCTTTTATCTCTAAGTATTTTCCTCCCGCTAAGATCATCTCTCTTAGAAACGATATTATGAATTTTAAGCAACTTGATCATGAACATGTTGCACAAGCTTGGGAGAGGATGAAATTAATGATACGTAATTGCCCTACTCATGGTTTGAATTTGTGGATGATTATACAAAAAATTTATGTCGGATTGAATTTTGCTTCTAGAAATCTTTTAGATTCGGCCGCGGGAGGCACTTTTATGGAAATCACTTTAGAAGAAGTTACTAAACTCCTAGATAATATTATGGTTAATTATTCTCAATGGCACACTGAAAGATCTACTAATAAAAAAGTGCATGCGATAGAAGAAATTAATGTTTTGAGTGGAAAGATGGATGAACTTATGAAATGATTTGCTAGTAAGAGTGTTTCTTCTAATCCTAATGATATGCCTTTTTCTACTTTAATTGAGAATAATAATGAATCTATGGATGTGAATTTTGTTGGTAGGAATAATTTTGGTAACAATGCGTATAGAGGAAACTTTAATCCTAGGCCTTATCCTAGGAATTCCTCTAATAATTATGGTAATTCCTACAACAATTCTTACGGAAATTTTAATAAGATGCCCTCTGAATTTGAGACTAGTGTTAAAGAGTTTATGAATTCGCAAAAGAATTTCAATGCTTTGCTTGAAGAGAAATTGCTTAAAGTTGATGAATTGGCTAGGAACGTTGATAGAATTTCTCTTGATGTTGATTCTTTAAAGCTTACATCTATTCCTCATAAGCATGATATCAATGAGTCTCTCAAAGCCATGAGAATTTCCATTGATGAGTGCAAAGAAAGAACCTCTAGGATGCGTGCTAAGAAAGATTGCTTTATGAAAGCGTGTTCTTCAAATTTCTATGAAAATAAAGATGAAGATCTAAAAGTTATTGATGTGTCCCCTATTAAATCTTTGTTTTTCAATATGAATCTTGATAATTATGGGACTGAATATGATCCACCTTTACCTAGATGGCGTTCCAAGAATTCAGAGTTTTTAGATCTTGATGCTAAATTTGATA
This sequence comes from Triticum aestivum, assembly GCF_018294505.1. Lineage (NCBI taxonomy): Eukaryota > Viridiplantae > Streptophyta > Magnoliopsida > Poales > Poaceae > Triticum > Triticum aestivum. The sequence continues at coordinate 58,167,608 of NC_057799.1, forward strand.
AAAGTGGGATTGAAGAAATCAAAACCGTAGATGTTGCTAAACCCACTATTTTGGATTTCAAGGAATTTAATTATGAAAATTGCTCTTTGATTGATTGTATTTCCTTGTTGCAATCCGTGCTAAATTCTCCTCATGCTTATAGTCAAAATAAAGCGTTTACTAAACATATCGTTGATGCCTTGATGCAATCTTATGAAGAAAAGCTTGAGTTGGAAGTTTCTATCCCTAGAAAACTTTATGATGAGTGGGAACCAACTATTAAAATTAAGATTAAGGATCATGAGTTCTATGCTTTATGTGATTTGGGTGCTAGTGTTTCCACTATTCCCAAAACTTTGTGCGATTTGCTAGATTTCCGCGATTTTGATGATTGTTCTCTAAACTTGCACCTTGCGGATTCCACTATTAAGAAACCTATGGGAAAGATTAATGATGTTCTTATTGTTGCAAATAGGAATTATGTGCCCGTAGACTTTATCGTTCTTGATATAGATTTCAATCCTTCATGTCCTATTATTCTTGGTAGACCTTTCCTTAGAACGATTGTTGCAATTATTGATATGAAGGAAGGGAATATTAGATTCCAATTTCCATTAAACAAAGGCATGGAACACTTCCCTAGGAAGAAAATAAAATTGCCATATGAATCTATCATGAGAGCCAATTATGGATTGCCTGCCAAAGATGGCAATACCTAGATCTATCCTTGCTTTTATGCCTAGCTAGGGGCGTTAAACGATAGCGCTTGTTAGGAGGCAACCCAATTTTATTTTTAGTTTTTTGCTTTTGATTCTGTTTAGGAATAAATATTTGATCTATCCTCTGGTTATATGTGTTTTTATGTTTTAATTTGTGTTTGTGCCAAGTTAAACCTATAGGATCTTCTTGGATGATAGTTATATGATCTTGCAGAAATTTCCAGAAACTTTCTGTTCACGAAAACAATTGTTAAAAATCACCAGAACGTGATAAAATACTGATTCCAATTGCTTCTGATCAATAAACAAATTTCCTAGGTCGTCCTATTTTTGCTGAATTTTTGGAGTTCCAGAAGTTTGCGTTAGTTACAGTTTACTACAGACTGTTCTGTTTTTGACAGATTCTGTTTTTCGTGTGTTGTTTGCTTATTTTGATGAATCTATGGCTAGTAAAATAGTTTATAAACCATAGAGAAGTTGGAATAAATTAGGTTTAACACCAATATAAATAAAGAATGAGTTCATTACAGTACCTTGAAGTGGTCTTTTGTTTTCTTTCGCTAACGGAGCTCACGAGATTTCTGTTGAGTTTTGTGTTATGAAGTTTTCAAGTTTTGGGTGAAAGATTTTGATGGATTATGGAACAAGGAGTGGCAAGATCCTAAGATTGGGGATTCCCATGGAACCCCCAAGATAATCTAAGGACACCAAAAAGCCAAAGCTTGAGGATGCCCCGGAAGGCATCCCCTCTTTCGTCTACTTCCATCGGTAACTTTACTTGGAGCTATATTTTTATTCACCACATGATATGTGTTTTGCTTGGAGCGTCTTGTATGATTTGAGTCTTTGCTTTTTTACTTTACCACAATCATACTTGCTGTCCACCCCTTTTGAGAGAGCCATACATGATTTGGAATTTGTTAGAATACTCTATGTGCTTCACTTATATCTTTTGAGTTATATAGTTTTGCTCTAGTACTTCACTTAAATCTTCTAGAGCACGGTGGTAGAATTGTTTTAAAGAAACTATTGATCTCTCATGCTTCACTTAGATTATTTTGAGAGTCTTAAATAGCATGGTAATTTTCTTAAATAATCCTAATATGCTAGGTATTCAAGATTAGTAAAAACTTTCTTATGAGTGTGTTGAATACTAAGAGAAGTTTGATGCTTGATGATTGTTTTGAGATATGGAGGTAATAATATCAAAGTCGTGCTAGTTGAGTAGTTGTGAATTTAAGGAATGCTTGTGTTGAAGTTTGCAAGTCCCGTAGCATGCACGTATGGTAAACGTTATGTAACAAATTTGAAACATGAGGTGTTCTTTGATTGTTCTCCTTATGAGTGGCGGTCGGGGACGAGCGATGGTCTTTTCCTACCAATCTATCCCCCTAGGAGCATGCGCGTAGTTCTTGGTTTTTGATGACTTGTATATTTTTGCAATAAGTATGTGAGTTCTTTATGACTAATGTTGAGTCCATGGATTATACGCACTCTCACCCTTCCATCATTGCTAGCCTCTTCGGTACCGTGCATTGCCCTTTCTCACATTGAGAGTTGGTGCAAACTTCGCCGGTGCATCCAAACCCCGTGATATGATACGCTCTTTCACACATAAACCTCCTTATATCTTCCTCAAAACAGCCACCATACCTACCTATTATGGAATTTCCATAGCCATTCCGAGATATATTGCCATGCAACTTTCCACCATTCCGTTCATCATGACACATTCATCATTGTCATATTGCTTAGCATGATCATGTAGTTGACATAGTATTTGTGGCAAAGCCACCATTCATAATTCTTTCATACATGTCACTCTTGATTCATTGCATATCCCGGTACACCGATGGAGGCATTCATATAGAGTCATACTTTGTTCTAGTATCGAGTTGTAATCATTGAGTTGTAAATAAATAGAAGTGTGATGATCATCATTTAATAGAGCATTGTCCCAAAAAAAGAGAAAGGCCAAATAAAAAAAAGGCCCAAAAAAAAGAAATAAAAAGGGGCAATGCTACTATCCTTTTTTTCCACATTTGTGCTTCAAAGTAGCACCATAATCTTCATGATAGAGAGTCTCTTGTTTTGTCACTTTCATATACTAGTGGGAATTTTTCATTATAGAACTTGGCTTGTATATTCCAACAATGGGCCTCCTCAAGTGCCCTAGGTCTTCGTGAGCAAGCAAGTTGGAAGCACACCCACTTAGTTTCTTTTGTTGAGCTTTCATACATTTATAGCTCTAGTGCATCCGTTGCATGGCAATCCCTACTCCTTGCATTAACATCAATCGATGGGTATCTCCATAGCCCATTGATTAGCCTCGTTGATGTGAGACTTTCTCCTTTTTTGTCTTCTCCACATAACCCCCATCATCATATTCTATTCCACCCATAGTGCTATGTCCATGGCTCGCGCTCATATATTGCGTGAAAGTTTATAGGTTTGAGATTACTAAAGTATGAAACAATTGCTTGGCTTGTCATCGGGGTTGTGCATGATGAGAGCATTCTTGTGTGACGAAAATGGAGCATGACTAAACTATATGATTTTGTAGGGATGAACTTTCTTTGGCCATGTTATTTTGAGAAGACATAATTGCTTAGTTAGTATGCTTGAAGTATTATTATTTTTATGTCAATATGAACTTTTATCTTGAATCTTTTGGATCTGAATATTCATACCACAATTAAGAAGAATTACATTGAAATTATGCCAAGTAGCACTCCGCATAAAAAATTCTGTTTTTATCATTTACCTACTCGAGGACGAGCAGGAACTAAGCTTGGGGATGCTTGATACGTCTCCAACGTATCTATAATTTTTGATTGCTCCATGCTATATTATCTACTGTTTTGGACAATATTGGGCTTTATTATCCACTTTTATATTATTTTTCGGACTAACCTATTAACCGGAGGCCCATCCCAGAATTGCTGTTTTTTGCCTATTTCAGAGTTTCACAGAAAAAGAATATCAAACGGAGTCCAAATGGAATGAAACCTTCGGGAGCGTGATTTTTGGAACGAACATGATCCAGGAGACTTGGACCCTACGTAAGAGAAGCTTCCAGGAGGCCACGAGGTAGGGGGCGCGCCCACCCCCCCCCAGGGCGCGCCCTCCACCCTCGTGGGCCCCATGTTGCTCCACCGACATACTTCTTCCTGCTATATATACCTACGTACCCCCAAACGATCAGATACGGAGCCAAAAACCTAATTCCACCGCCGCAACCTTCTGTACCCACGAGATCCCATCTTGGGGCCAGTTCCAGAGCTCCGCCGGAGGGGGCATCCATCACGGAGGGCTTCTACATCAACACCATAGCCTCTCCGATGAAGTGTGAGTAGTTTACCTCAGACCTTCGGGTCCATAGTTAGTAGCTAGATGGCTTCTTCTCTCTTTTTGGATCTCAATACAATATTCTCCCCCTCTCTCGTGGAGATCTATTGGATGTAATCTTCTTTTTGCAGTGTGTTTGTTGAGACCGATGAATTGTGGGTTTATGATCAAGATTATCTATGAACAATATTTGAATCTTCTCTGAATTCTTTTATGTATGATTGGTTATCTTTGCAAGTCTCTTCGAATTATCAGTTTGGTTTGGCCTACTAGATTGATCTTTCTTGCAATGGGAGAAGTGCTTAGCTTTGGGTTCAATCTTGCGGTGTCCTTTCCCAGTGACAGTAGGGGCAGCAAGGCACGTATTGATTGTTGCCATCGAGGATAACAAGATGGGGTTTTTTATCATATTGCATGAATTTATCCCTCTACATCATGTCATCTTGCTTAAGGCGTTACTCTGTTTTCATGAACTCAATACTCTAGATGCATGTTGGATAGCGGTCGATGAGTGGAGTAATAATAGTAGATGCAGGCAGGAGTCGGTCTACTTGTCTCGGATGTGATGCCTATATACATGATCATACCTAGATATTCTCATAACTATGCTCAATTCTGTCAATTGCTCAATATTAATTCGTTCACCCACCGTAAAATACTTATGCTCTTGAGAGAAGCCACTAGTGAAACCTATGGCCCCCGGGTCTATCTTCATCATATTAATCTTCCAACACTTTGTTATTGCTTATGCTTTTTACTTTTCTTTTATTTTACTTTGCATCTTTATCATAAAAATACCAAAAATATTATCCTATCATATCTATCAGATCTCACTCTCGTAAGTGACCGTGAAGGGATTGACTGTTAGGGAACGTAGCGGAAATTCAAAATTTTCTACGCATCACCAAGATCAATCTATGGAGTAATCTAGCAACGAGGGGAAGGGGAGTGCATCTACATACCCTTGTATATCGCGATGCGGAAGAGTTGCAAGAACGCGGATGAAGGAGTTGTACTCGTAGCGATTCAGATCACGGTTGATTCTGATCTAAGCGCCGAACCACGGCGCCTCCGCGTTCAACACACGTGCAGCCCGGTGACGTCTCCCACGCCTTGATCCAGCAAGGAGAGAGGGAGAGGTCGGGGAAGACTCCGTCCAGCAGCAGCACGACGGCGTGGTGGTGATGGAGGAGCGTGGCAATCCTGCAGGGCTTCGCCAAGCACTGCGGGAGAGGAGGAGGAGGGAGAGGGGTAGGGCTGCGCCAAGAGAGAGAGGTTCTCATGTGTATGGCAGCCCCAAAACCCCCACTATTTATAGGGGAGGGGGAGGGGCTGCGCCCCCATCTAGGGTTCCCCCCCCCAAGGGGTGCGGCCAGCCCTAGATGGGACTTGGGGGGCGGCCAAGGGGGGAGAGAGGGGGCGCACCACTAGGTGGGCCTTAGGCCCATCTGAGCCTAGGGTTTCCCCCTTCCCCCCTTCCTGCGCCCTGGGCCCCTTGTGGGAGGCGCACCAGCCCACCTAGGGGCTGGTCCCTTCCCACACTTGGTCCACGCAGCCCTCTGGGGCCGGTGGCCCCACCTGGTGGACCTCCGGGACCCTCCCGATAGTCCCGGTACGTTACTGATAGCACCCGAAACCTTTCCGGTGACCAAAACAGGACTTCCCATATATAAATCTTTACCTCCGGACCATTCCAGAACTCCTCGTGACGTCCGGGATCTCATCCGGGACTCCGAACAACATTCGGTAACCACGTATACCTATTCCCTATAACCCTAGCATCATCGAACCTTAAGTGTGTAGACCCTACGGGTTCGGGAACCATGCAGACATGACCGAGACGTTCTCCGGCCAATAACCAACAGCGGGATCTGGATACCCATGTTGGATCCCACATGTTCCACGATGATCTCATCAGATGAACCATGATGTCTGGGATTCAATCAATCCCGTATACAATTCCCTTTGTCAATCGGTATGTTACTTGCCCGAGATTCGATCATCGGTATCCCGACACCTTGTTCAATCTCGTTACCGGCAAGTCTCTTTACTCGTTCCACAACACATCATCCCGTGATCAACTCCTTGGTCACATTGTGCACATTATGATGATGTCCTACCGAGTGGGCCCAGAGATACCTCTCCGTTTACATGGAGTGACAAATCCCAGTCTTGATTCGTGCCAACCCAACAGACACTTTCAGAGATACCTGTAGTGCACCTTTATAGCCACCCAGTTACGTTGTGACGTTTGGTACACCCAAAGAATTCCTACGGTATCCGGGAGTTGCACAATCTCATGGTCTAAGGAAATGATACTTGACATTAGAAAAGCTCTTAGCAAACGAACTACACGATCTTGTGCTAGGCTTAGGATTGGGTCTTGTCCATCACATCATTCTCCTAATGATGTGATCCCGTTATCAACGACATCCAATGTCCATGGTCAGGAAACTGTAACCATCTATTGATCAACGAGCTAGTCAACTAGAGGCTTACTAGGGACATGGTGTTGTCTATGTATCCACACATGTATCTGAGTTTCCTATCAATACAATTCTAGCATGGATAATAAACGATTATCATGAACAAGGAAATATAATAATAACCAATTTATTATTGCCTCTAGGGCATATTTCCAACAGTCTCCCACTTGCACTAGAGTCAATAATCTAGTTCACATCACCATGTGATTAACACTCACAGGTCACATCACCATGTGACCAACATCCAAAAAGTTTACTAGAGTCAACAATCTAGTTCACATCACTATGTGATTAACACTCAGTGAGTTCTGGTTTGATCATGTTATGCTTGTGAGAGAGGTTATTAGTCAACGGGTCTGAACCTTTCAGATCCGTGTGTGCTTTACGAATATCTATGTCATCTTGTGGATGCTACCACGCGCTACTTGGAGCCATTTCAAATAACTGCTCTACTATACGAATCCGGTTTACTACTCAGAGTCATCCGGATTAGTGTCAAAGTTCGCATCGACGTAACCCTTTACGATGAGCTCCTTTTCACCTCCATAATCGAGAAAATTCCTTAGTCCACTAGATACTAAGGATAAGTTCAACCGCTGTCATGTGATCCATTCCCGGATCACTATTGTACCCCTTGACCAACTCATGGCAAGGCACACTTCATGTGCGGTACATAGCATAGCATACTGTAGAGCCTACGTCTAAAGCATAGGGGACGACCTTCGTCCTTTCTCTCTCTTCTGCTGTGGTCAGGTCTTGAGTCTTACTCAATACTCACACCTTGTAACACAGTCAAGAACTCCTTCTTTGCTGATCTATTTTGAACTCTTTCAAAATCATGTCAAGGTGTGCGTTCATTTGAAAGTATCATCAGGCGTCTTGATCTATCTCTATAGATCTTGATGCCCAATATGTAAGCAGCGTTATCCAGGTCTTCCTTTGAAAAACTCCTTTCAAACAACCCTTTATGCTTTCCAGAAATTTTACATCATTACGGATCAACAATATGTCATTCACATATACTTATCAGAAATGTTGTAGCGCTCCCACTCACTTTATTGTAAATACAAGTTTCTAACAAACCTTGTATAAACCCAAAAACTTTGATCACTCCATCAAAGCGTATATTCTGACTCCGAGATGCTTGCTCTAGTCCATGGAAGGATCGCTGGAGCTAGCATACCTTTTAGCATCCTTAGGATCGACAAAACCTTTCTGATTGTATCACATACAACCTTTCCTTACGAAAACTGGTAAGGAAACTTGTTTTGACATCCATCTGCCAGATTTCATAAATGCAGCTAATGCTAACATGATTCCGACGGACTTAAGCATCGCTACGGATGAGAAAATCTCATCGTAGTCAACTTCCTTGAACTTGTGAAAATACTCTTTGCCACAAGTCGAGCTTCATAGACGGTAACATTACCGTCCACGTCCGTCTTCTTCTTAAAGATCCATCAATGGCTTGCCGATCATCGGGCAAGTTCACCAAAGTCCATGCTTTGTTCTGATACATGGATCCTATCTCGGATTTCATGGCTTCTAACCATTTGTCGGAATATGGGCCCACCATCGCTTCCCCATAGCTCGTAGGTTCATTGTTGTCTAGCAACATGACTTCAAGACAGGATCACTTACCACTCTGAAGTAGTACGCATCCTCGTCGTCCTACGAGGTTTGGTAGTGACTTGATCCGAAGTTTCATGATCACTATCATAAGCTTCCACTTCAATTGGTGTAGGTGCCATAGGAACAACTTCCTGTGCCCTGCTACACACTAGTTGAAGTGACGGTTCAATAACCTTATCAAGTCTCCACCATCCTCCCACTCAATTCTTTCAAGAGAAACTTTTCCTCGAGAAAGGACTCGTTTCTAGAAGCAATTACTTTTGCTTCCAGATCTGAAATAGGAGGTATACCCAACTGTTTTGGGTTTTCTATGAAGATGCATTTATCCGCTTTGGGTTCGAGCTTATCAGCCTGAAACTTTTTCACATAAGCATCGCAGCCCCAAACTTTTAAGAAACGACAACTTAGGTTTCTCTAAACGGTGTCGTCTCAACAGAATTGCGTGGTGCCCTATTTAAAGTGAATGCGGTTGTCTCTAATGCCTAACCCATAAACGATAGTGGTAATTCGATAAGAGACATCATGGTTTGCACCATATCCAATAGGGTGCAGTTATGATGTTCGGACACACCATCACACTGTGGTGTTCCAGGCGGTATTAATTGTGAAACACTTTCCACAATGTCTTAATTGTGTGCCAAAATCGTAACTCAGATACTCATCTCTATGATCATATCACAGACATTTTATCCTCTTGTCACGACGATCTTCAACTTCACTCTGAAATTACTTGAACCTTTCAATAATTCAGACTTGTGTTTCATCAAGTAAATATTCTCAGCATCTACTCAAATCATCTGTGAAGTAAGAACACAACGATATCCACTGCATGCCTCAGCACTCATCGGACTGACTTCCAACAAGTTGCTCTCTTGTTCCATCTTACTGAAAATGAGGCCTTTCAGTCATCTTGCCCATGTGGTATGATTTGCATGTCTCAAGTGATTCAAAATCAAGTGAGTCCAAACGATCCATCTGCATGGAGTTTCTTCACGCATATATACCAATAGACATGGTTCGCATGTCTCAATCCTTTCAAAAACGAGTGAGTCCAAAGATCCATCTACATGGAGCTTCTTCATGCGTTCTATACCAATATGACTCAAATGGCAGTGCCACAAGTATGTGGTACTATCATTACTATTTTATATCTTTTGGCATGAGCATGTGTATCACTGCGATCGAGATTCATTTTAGGTGCAAGACCATTGAAGGTATTATTCAAATAAACAGAGTAACCATTATTCTCCTTAAATGAATAACCGTATTGCGATAAACATAATCCAATCATGTTTATGCTCAACGCAAACACCAAATAACAATTATTTAGGTTTAACACCAATCTCGATGGTAGAGGGAGCATGCGACGCTTGATCACATCAACCTTGGAAACACTTCCAACACACATCGTCATCTCACCTTTAGCTAGTCTCCATTTATTCCGCAGATTTTATTTCGAGTTACTAACACTTAGCAACCGAACCGGTATCTAATACCCTAGTGCTGCTAGGAGTACTAGTAAAGTACACATTCATATAATGTATATCCAATATACTTCTGTCGACCTTGCCTGCCTTCTCATCTACCAAGTATCTAGGGTAGTTCTGCTTCAGTGACCGTTCCCCTCATTACAGGAGCACTTAGTCTCGGGTTTGGGTTTAACCTTGGGATTCTTCACTAGAGCAGCAAATGATTTGTTGTTTCATGAAGCATCCCTTTTGCCCTTGCCCTTCTTGAAACTAGTGGTTTTATTAACCATCAACAATTGACGCTCCTTTTTGATTTCTACTTTCGCGGTGTCAAACATCGCGAATAGCTCAAGGATCATCATATCTATCCCTGATATGTTATAGTTCATCACGAAGCTCAAATAGCTTGGTGGCAGTGACTATGGAGAACCATCACTATCTCATCTGGAAGATTAACTCCCACTCGATTCAACCGATTGTGGCACTCAGACAATCTGAGCACATGCTCAACGATTGAGCTTTTCTCCCTTAGTCTGCAGGCTTAAGAAACTTGTCAGAGGTCTCATACCTCTTGACGTGGGCACTAGTCTGAAATCCCAATTTCAGTCTTCGGAACATCTCATATGTTCTGTGACGTTTCAAAACCGTCTTTGGTGCCACAATTCTTAAACCGTTAGTATTACGCACTGAACTATCACGTAGTCATCAAAACGTGTATGTCAGATGTTCCGCAACATCTACAGACGACGCTGAGGTTCGGCACACCGAGCGGTGCATTAAGGACATAAGCCTTCTGTGCAGCAATGAGGACAATCCTCAGTTTACGGACCCAGTCCGCATAATTGCTACTACCAACTTTCAACTAAATTTTCTCTAGGAACATATCTTAAACAGTAGAGCTAAAGCGTAAGCTATGACATAATTTGCAAAGACCTTTTGACTATGTTCATGATAATTAAGTTCATCTGATTAATGAACTCCCACTCAGATAGACATCCCTCTAGTCATCTAAGTGATACATAATCCGAGTCAAACTAGGCCGTGTCCGATCATCACGTGAGACGGACTAGTCATCATCGGTGGACATCTCCATGTTGATCGTATCTACTATACGACTCATGTTCGACCTTTCGGTCTCTTGTGTTCCGAGGCCATGTCTGTACATGCTAGGCTCGTCAAGTCAACCTAAGTGTTTCGCATGTGTTCCGAGGCCATGTCTGTACATGCTAGGCTCGTTAACACCCGTTGTATTCGAACGTTAGAATCTATCACACCCGATCATCACGTGGTGCTTCGAAACAACGAACCTTCGCAACGGTGCATAGTTAGGGGGAACACGTCTCTTGAAATTTTAGTGAGGGATCATCTTATTTATGCTACCGTCGTTCTAAGCAAATAAGATGTAAACATGATAAACATCACATGCAAATCATAAAGTGACGTGATATGGCCAATATCATCTTGCACCTTTTGATCTCCATCTTCGAGGCGCGGCATGATCACCTTCGTCACCGGCATGACACCATGATCTCCATCATCGTGTCTTCATGAAGTTGTCTCGCCAACTATTACTTCTACTACTATGGCTAACGGTTAGCAATAAAGTAAAGTAATTACATGGCGTTTTCATTGACACGCAGGTCATACAATAAATTAAGACAACTCCTATGGCTCCTGCCGGTTGTCATACTCATCGACATGCAAGTCGTGATTCCTATTACAAGAACATGATCAATCTCATACATCACATATATCATTCATCACATCCTTTTGGCCATATCACATCACATAGCATACCCTGCAAAAACAAGTTAGACGTCCTCTAATTGTTGTTGCATGTTTTACGTGGCTGCTATGGGTTTCTAGCAAGAACGTTTCTTACCTACGCAAAAGCCACAACGTGATATGCCAATTTCTATTTACCCTTCA